>NC_044910.1:35571527-35648090 GCF_001633185.2 Quercus lobata
AAAGAGTAGTATTCAAAATAAGTAGGCAAAATTTCCTTTCTTATTAAAACAAAGAAACAGTACAGCATACAACAAAAAGCTGAAATCAACTTGTGATAAAACTTGCTACATGATAGAAAGGAAAGTTACAAGGAAGCAAGACAAGGCCGAGGAGGTAGCACAGACGAGACGTGGGCTACTGCTTCGAGGCCTTGTCCCTTCCCCCATGCTTTCGCATGCCCACAGCTCCGGCAACAAAGGAGCCCAACTTGAGCCTCACGCCGCAGTGGGGAGGATGCAGGTAGCACAGAGGAGAGGTTGGCTACTGCCTCAAGACCTCGTTTCATCCTCAATGCTTTCACGTGCCCGAAACTCAGGCAGCAAAAGAACCTGACCTCAGGCTAACACCATCTACAAAGAAGATGCAGGGAGCCGAAAGTTGGGAAGCCCCCGCAGAAATTTGCCGGCTGCAAGGTAGACAGTGCTGATGGTGGAAATTCCTTCTTCGGACATACCAAAAATCTGGCATGACCAGAACCTGCTTCGGATTTTGACTAAAAGCGTGGGAAACACCCTCTCCCCTCTGTTATAAGGGAATATTTCTTTGAATCTATGCCTTCGTTGCCCGTATATCACTCTTCTGAGCTTGAGGAGAACGTGGCGCCTTTGCGGCGGAAAGAGTTTTTCTTCCCCGACCCTCGTCTCAAACATGACTTGCTGCGGGAGGAAGCTGAAGGAGGAGACTAAGGAGCTGGTGCCTAGGCAAAGAAACTTGCTCTCTTATTTATTTGAGGAGATAGGGTGGTGGCATTTAATTAGCGCAGCTTCCCGAGGAACGCTACAGACAAAACGTCTCCAGCTCGACTTCCAACAAACCTCTGCAACGACAAGACTAAAGGAGCCTCGTCGAGGTGCACCTCGAACATCGGGACACCCAGAAGTACCGCGTGGCCAAAGATTATGGAAATATCTCATGATCCGTGGGTCTAGTAAATTCGCGGCCCATGCCCTTGCTACATGATGGCCCACGGACTACGGCCCACGCCGGGTAATAACTAATGCCGAGGACAACCTCCTGCCCGGCCGCGTACGGGATACCTAAGGAGAGGAAATAAAACAGAACCAAGGCCTTGCATGGTCCTCGGACTCAAGCCTATGGGGAAACCAAGTATAAAAATTATTATTATTACAAGTCATGGACTGAACCAAGGCCTTGCATGGTCCTCGGACTCAAGCCTATGGGGAAACCAAGTATAAAAATTATTATTATTACAAGTTATGGACTGAACCAAGGCCTTGCATGGTCCTCGGACTCAAGCCTATGGGGAAATCAAGTATAAAAATTATTATTATTACAAGTTAGGGACTGAACCAAGGCCTTGCATGGTCCTCGGACTCAAGCCTATGGGGAAACCAAGTATAAAAATTATTATTATTACAAGTTATGGACTGAACCAAGGCCTTGCATGGTCCTCGGACTCAAGCCTATGGGGAAACCAAGTATAAAAATTATTATTATTACAAGTTAGGGACTGAACCAAGGCCTTGCATGGTCCTCGGACTCAAGCCTATGGGGAAACTGAGTATAAAAATTATTATTATTACGAGTTTTGTATAGAATCAAGGCCTTGTATGGTCCTCGGACCCAAACACGGCATCAAGCCTCCAGTTCTCTCCTCGGCCAGCATGGGTAATCATTACTTTTCACTGGTCGGCCTTATTGGGCCAAACACTTATATTAGAGTTATGGCAACATCTTTTTATTATCAGGTATTTTGGTCTTAGTTGTCATCGGTTTAGATACTTTCTCATTGAGCCGAGCAGCATTTACCAATATACAAAAACATAAACGGAATATGCAAAATGAAATAATAAATACTTTTATTAATATAAGAGATTATTACAATGTACGAAAAAGGGCTCAAACAAGCCTATACAAAAGGAGAACTGCTAAAGCAACGATAACACTCGCAGTACAGAGAAGTAAACAGTCAGGCTTCTTCTAAAACTTATCTTCAAGGTCTCTTCAGTCTCTGCCTCAACATTGCTCATATCATGACAAGAACCTTCTTCGGAAAAGAATGAAGGACAAGGAAGAAGAATTGAAGGAGAAGGAAGAAGAATTGAAGGAGAAGGAAATAGTAAGGAAGAAATCAATGAAGAAGATGGAGGACATGAGTAAAGAAGGAGGAGAAGAAGAGAGAAGGGACGAAAAGAAAGAAAAGGAGCAAAAGAGGGAAAAGGGAAGGCACCAGGACGGAACTGGTGCTTGGAAGACTATAAGAGGAAAGCGGAGGAGGGCACCAAGGAGCAAAAGAGGGAGAAGCAGAAGCACTTAGCCCCTGCCTCAGCCCTGACTCCTAACACGTTGGTGCCATATTAGGTATGCTCATGAGGAGCCGGGTGGTGCTGGTTTTGGTTGTTCTCGACTCAGTCGCGCCGAGAGTTCGACACGACGAGTCCCTGCTTCGGATTTTGGCTGAAAGAGAGGCGAGACAGATCTTAAGTCTGCGCCACCCTTGCCCTGATCGAGCCATTTCAAGCTTTATCAGAATATGGTGTCTAGAGGAGGGGCATGATTTCTTCATCATTTGGTGCGATCTCAGAAGAATAGAAGGGAGTTAGTACGAAAGTGATGGCCTCCTGCTTGCCTTCTTATAGGAAGAGCAGAACGGATGGCATTAAATGCATTCAACCTTCCCAAGGAATCTGAAGAGAAAAGAGGCGTCCGTTCCACTTCTCCACCTTATCAAATGAGCCGCCGGATATAAATGAGCCTCATTAAGGGGAATTCATTAAGGGCGCGTCTGGGACATCCAAGCGGCAGGAGCAGATTCCGAGCGGATTAAAAGGAATCCCTCAAAAACCGCCTAACTTCCTGAGAAACCGCTCACATAAATGCGGGATCAAGCTAAATGGGCCATATTAAGGGCCCGGGTTTGCCAAAACCCTCCTTTCCAATCCGGAATTCGGATAGAAGGGTTTTGAGGGGCTATTGTGGGGCCCAGCAATTCGTGGACCAGGCCCATTTGCCCTTAGAGAGTCCGAGGGCCCAATCCGAGGAGAACTGTGGCCCAAGAGCACGGACCAATTTTTGGGAGGCAGCCGAGGACAGTCTAGTCCTCGGCAGGCCCATAATCCGCCCAGAATAAAGGGATAAATTCGTAAGGAAATCCAAAATACCTTGGGGCGATTACCCTAAATACCCTTCTGGATAAGGCCCAATGCCTGGCAGAACCGTACTCTACAGCTTTATCAAGTCTTCCCCAACAATTCCGGGATTAGACTGATGGGACCAATGTCAGTATTTGTAAAGACTGACCCTACACGTGGACGAAGGACATCGAACGCACACTAGTATAAAAAGAGAAGTAAGTGAATCTAGCAAGGGGGGAGGGGGGGAGGAAAAAAGGAGACTTCAGGAGGAAGATCGCCGGAACGATCCATGCACAGAACAGAGAAAGTCCTCCGTTGGACAGCCGGAAAGGACCACAAGGGTCCTCGGATCAAGTCCGAGGATCCCATTCTCAGAAGTGGCAGTATGGCGGGGCTTTAAACGTTTAGGCCCAGTCCATTTTCCACAGGGATCTTTCTGAAATCCAGACCGGACCATCCCCCCGTGACCAAGCCCAAGCTTTTCAAGCCCACTCTCTACAAATCGTTATTGTGAGGGATCTCTCCCGCGTGAACCCGAAAATGTCACTGGGCCGCGCAGGAAAAACCCAAAAACTAAGGAATAAACCCAAAAACTAAGTACTTATTTACCATAGAACTTTTTTTTTTTTTTTTTTCGAGAAGTTAAGTAATTGCAAGTTTTGAAAATTTTTAATTCAATTTTTGTTGCCTATTAAAGCTCCAACCACTAATCGGAAAAAGAAAATTTGATAGAAATATCATCTATATATATATATATATATATATTTATATATTTTAGAATTAAATATTCATATTTATAAAATATCTAAAAGTTGAAACGTTCTAATAAAATAAAAAAGTTGAAGCGTAGTATTTATTGTTGCTATACTCTTATTGAACCGTACCATATTAGCTTAACATTTCTGTCTAGTTTGGTCTATCGGGTTTGCTTTGATCACTTTTGGTCCATTCGGTGATAACAGTTGTATTCATTTACTTTGTGATAAGAGATCTCTTTTGTATTCATTCATTTTTTTTTTCCCTAATCTTTTAAATCAAAGCTTAACGCCTTCCCTTCAAGTTCTTTTCCCTACTTCCAAAGATCCATCAAGCGAGTTGGCACTCATAGATGATTTTCCGGCCACCATTTTTAAATAAGTTTGTCGTTTAAGTTATTTTTTTTCTAACCAATACGTAACATTTTCTCCTTTTACTGCGTTGCCAGAGAGCTGAATGGGTTTGATGATAAATTAGGGAAATATACCATTCTAACATCCAATTGAACTAAACGAGCTCGGTTAAACCTCGGTCAAATTTAGATCAAATCTCAACAACCATTTGGGTATAGGACGACATTAGTGAATTTGTCCCCAGTAATTTTATTTTTTTTATTTTTTTTGGGAAACCAGAACCTTCATTCAATCATAGCAGAAAAGGCAACAGTTAGATACAAGCTATACATTGATGAGTGTTGACACATTGAGCTAGATGTAAGCCTGTAAAAAAACATCTTGGTCGGTACATTCAATGTGTAAAAAGGCAAAAAAAGCAAAGTGACAAATAAGAGCGGAAAAATAAAAAGTCTTGGAGTGTTTTAAACACGGTGGAAAATTTATCATGGTCCAAAGTTCATCGAATATGGAAAAGAAAAAGTGGCAAACAGGGCAGAAAATATCTCGCGAAGTGTCTAACTCGGTGGAAAATGATCTGGTCCAAAATAATTGATTTGAAGAAAGAGGTATTTGCATGTGAGACTGTAGCATTTATCAAGAAATACTTAGCTATTGCTGCCTATTTCTTGAACCCCACCTCTCACAAATCACAATTCCATTGAACTAGGATATCTTTTTTGTCAATGGCATGATTGATTTAAGAGTCTTTTTTGACAAACCACAATTCCTTTGGAGACTCGTTTTAGTTCAGTCAAAAGAGAAAAATTAAGAAATAAAAACTGGCTCAACAACAGCATCTGAATTCTACGTTCACAGAAACTTCCAATGACTTATCAAAGTCACAGTATTATTGGACATGTTTTAGCAGAATTGACAAGCAGGTCATTGTGAAAATGGCCGTTTCATATGTGCCAAAATGTTTTACAAATTTTCACTTCAATTTTGTCTTTTGAAACTTGATTTGGTACCAATGGTTCGATTTTTGCACTCAGTATTTCATTCTAATAGTTAGGAATTATGATTTTGTTTGAAATTATACTTTTGTTCATCTAATAGTCAAAATAATGTTTTTATTCTTAAATTCTTTTTTTTTTTTTTTTTGAGGAAGCTTATTCTTAAATTCTTAAATTATGTTTTTAGCTTTAAATTTTACTGTTAGGTTAAAAGATGGTTGAAAAATTAAATAGGGTAATACATAAATATAAACTTAACCTGTATTAAATAGTTTAAACGATGGTTAAATTACCGTAGTTTAACTTGTATTGTTCTTTTTTTCTCAAAAAAATTGTAATGTTCTAAATTTAGTTTCTCCTGGACCATTCATAAGGAAGCTGACCTAGTTAGGAAGCATGCATGGCCATCATTAGTCCTGGAACTTCTAAAATGATAATTTTGTCCTCGGGAACAATTTTGTTCAAGAATGAGGTTTTAATTTCATAGTTGTGAAATCTGAAATAGTGTCTACAACGCCCCAACTTGTATTTCTAAATAATTCATTTGTAATGCAGTGACTAAATTTTATCTCATCCATTAATTCATAGCAATTCTTCTCTCTTTTTTTTGGACTTCGGACCAATAGTACACCAACCTTTGTCGCCTTAATTAACGCAATAGGTTGCTGTAAATAAATCTGTGAACTAACCTCTTTTATAATTTTCAAAAATAAATAAATAAAACATCTTTCTTGATGGAAATTATTCCTCAAGAAATGGGTCCCTATGCACTTACAGCATCTAGAAATTTTACTTCCAATTCCTTTTTCTATCAATTCTAATTTGACTTTCAATTCCGCACCAACTCAATAGTATATATCCTTTTTCTTCTGTATAAATTGTAATGTTGTTTAGCTTCTCCTGGACAATTCACAAGGAAGCTCTCCTAGACCTAGTCCTATTTAGCAAACATAGCCATCATCAGTGTCGGGATTTGTAACTTCTTCAACTAGTCTAAGCCAATACTGTCTGTCTGGTGCGTACGATCCTTCCTTTGCTTTTATAATTCATATATCTTCCATACATAGTATATATATAAGATACATGATAAATTTTCTTGTATTCCACGAGTTAGCAGCATACCGCACTTAACAACATCTAAATTTTCCTTCCAATTCCTTTCTATCAATTTAAATCTGACTTTCAATTCCGCACCAACTCAGTTGTTGGACCTTACGGAAACTATCCTAGATTTGATAGTACACTTTTCTTCTTTATAAATTGTAATGTTCTTTTGGCTACTCCTGCACAATTCACAAGGAAACTCTCCTAGTTCTAGTTAGCAAGCACGGTCGGCATCAATGTTGGGACTTGTAACTTCTTCAACTTGTCTATGGCAATATTTTCTGTCTGGTACGTACGATTCCTCCTTTGATTTATAATACACATATCTTCCATAAATACACTATTTCTCCGTCAGTCAGAATTGACTACATGGAAGCCTACAATCAGATCTTGGCCATAGTAAATTCCTATAAATAGCGAGCCCATCGTAACCCAAGCCAGGATCTTCAGGTCCTGTGGGCTCGTCCAAACTTGATTGACATGGAGATGAAGACTACAAATTGATGTCCCATGACATGAGGACAAGATTTGGAATTATATTAATTGACAATATATCATTCTAATAGTTAGGAATTATAATTTTGTTTGAAGTTAAACTTTTCTGCATCTAACAGTCAAAATGATGTTTTTACCCTTAAATTCTAAAATTATCTTTTTACCTTTAAATTTTAATGTTAAGTTAAATGACATTTGAAAAATAGGGCACTACATGTATAAAGAAATTCATACGATATTTAAAATTTGCTACTTGTAAAATTCTAGCTTAACTGTATTCTAGAGGCAATATTTACCTTCAACTCTTTATCAAATTCAACCAGGTACGAGCAAATAATGTGCTAATAAAAACAACCATATCATGTCTTTAAATTGATGAAGAAGGAAAACAGAAGAAGAATGAGCTAGGTATGCCAAGTCATTTTATTTGATTAATGGACATACATATTGTCACTTCCCTGTATTGGGGGAAAAAAAACGCAAGCATATAAAATTAAGGAAAAAAAACGTAGAAATAAAAAGAAAAGAATATCAATAGCTTCTATTAGGATTGTCAAGTCGGCATGTTACTGTTTATTAACACTAATGGAATTCATGGAATACGTACTGTCTGTTCACGTTAGTCATACGCTTGTTGCGCTATTTAATTCATATGATTTACTGTTTTGTTGCATGACCGAATTGGATGGAAGTAAAAAGAACAGAACATCAATCGCTCTATTAGGATTGTCAAGTCTGCATGTTACTGTTATTTAACACAAATGGAATAAAATGAATACAGATTACAATTGTTGTCTGTTCATGTTGTTTCACGAAGTTAGCCACCTGGGCTTGGCCTTACTCTTCCTTCCTTAGAAATGTTTGTGGGCAGATATTCCATAGTTTCACGAACCCTAATTCCTGGAGTCTTTTAAGCTAAGTATTGTAAAAATGTAAGTTTATTGGCATTATGAAGAGAGAAGTAGATTTTGGCAACTTGTGTGCTGAATTCGCTAGAAAATTTGTGAGGAGAGGAGAGAGAATCTGACACCAAATTTGGCACTTGAATTGCTGAATTTGATGTCAAATTTTCTCGCTCTTGCCCACCAGTGTTGATACTCATTGGTTTCTTTAAAAAATTAAATGCAACTAAGGCTAGAATCCCCCTCCCTTAAAAGAGGGGTTAGCATTCACGTTGGCGGTGTTAAAATAGTTAAAAAGTAATTTTTAGCACTACAAATACCAAAATGAATGCTATATTGGAGCTATTAAATCTTTAAAAATAATTAACAACTTGTTACATTGAACTACTATTAGTTTCAATCCACCATAGCAAGTTGCTAACTGCTTATTAAATTACCATGTTAAATTACCAATTTTTCCAAAAACTTAAACTATTATGATATGTTAAATTTAATTATTTAACTACATACTTCTAACATTTCTTTTATTGGTTTTTACTCTGTCTCTCTCATCTCAATCTCTTATTCTCTCTTTTGCGGGTGGATATTTTATATTATTTTAATCGGTGATGTGCTGAAGTAAAAAATGAGATGTTGGGTGTATTGTTAAATGTGGTGTTAAAATATATAAAGTAGGTGTTTGAGGTACTAAAAGTTATATTTTTTAGCACCACCGATGTGAATGCTCTATAGTTTTAGCATCAACCACTGGGCTACTCCACACTTTGATGATCATATTGAAAGATAATTTATTTATTCTCAAAAGGAATAGATATTTTTCACAAATAAAGAGTGTGTATATATATATATATTAAATAAATCGATAGTTTTAACAACGGAGGATGGTGATGAATTCGAACCTTAAACATCATTGTCCTAAACATAAAAAAATACCAGTTATCATATATCAATAAATAAATAAAGTTCCGTTTTTAATTTTAATTATAAATTAATATATTTGTAGTTTTTCATTGTATGCTTTTGTTGTAATTTGTCTTCCCTCAAACTAAAATATATATGTTTTTCGTAATTTAAATTTGTTTGTTTATACAAGTACTTGAAGGAGACAACGCCCCAAATTTAATTGCTCAAAATAAAATATATATGAAGTTGTTTGTTTATACAACTAGTCTCTTTCGTGGTTCAAAATAATAAAACTCTTCCCAGGAAAATTATTCCTCAAGAAATGGGTTATCTCCTAGTCCTACCGTACTTTCACCGCACCTGAATTTGACTTCCAATTCCTTTCTAGAAAATTAACAATTCTGATTTGATTTTCAATTCCAATCCAACTTAGTTGGTGTACCGTGTGATTGGGTCTTACAGGAACTATCCCAGCTTTGATACCAAACATTTCTTTTCTCTAAATTGTAAATGTTCTTTTTTTTTTTTCTAAAAAAATTGTGATGTTCTCAATTTAGTTTCTCCTGGACAATTCATAAGGAAGCTCACCTAGTTAGCTAGGAAGCATCCTGGAACTTCTAAAATGATAATTTTGTCCTCGGGTACAATTTTGTTCGAGAAAAAGATTTTAATTTCATAGTTGTGAAGTCAGAAATAGAGTATCTACAATGCCCCAACTTGTATTTTTAAATAATTCATTTGTAATATAGTGACTAAATTTTATCTCATCCATTCATTTATAGCAATTCTTCTCTCTTTTTTGACTTCAGACCAACAGTATACCAACCTTTGTCGCCTTCCCCCTCAAAAAAAAAAAAAAAAAACCTTTGTTGCCTTAACTCAATTGGACGCGGTAAATAAACCTATGAACTAGCCTCTTTTATAATTTTTTAAAATATGTAAATAAATAAAACATATTTCTTGATGGAAATTATTTCTCAAGGCTCAAGAAATGGGTCGTCGCCTACTGCACTTAATTACAGCATCTAGAAATTTTACTTCCAATTTCCTTTCTATCAATTCTAATTTGACTTTCAATTCCACACCAACTCAGTTGGTGGACCTAGGTCTTGATGGAGACAATCTTACGGCAACTATCCCAGCTTTGAAGGTACCCTTTTCTTCTGTATAAATTGTAATGTTCTTTAGCTTCTCCTGTACAATTTACAAGGGAGCTCTCCTCCAGTCCTCCAATTTCTTTCTATCAATTTTCATTTTACGTTCAATTCCTCACCAACTCAATAGTGCACTTTTCTTCCTTATAAATTGTAATGTTCTTTAGCTTCTCCTGGACAATTCACAAGGAATCCCTCCTAGTCCTAGTTAGCAAACATGGCCATCATCAGTGTTGGGACTTGTAACTTCTTCAACTAGTTAAGCCAATACTGTCTGTCCGTATGATCCCTCCTTTGCTTTATGATACATATATCATTACATCTTTCATACATAGTATGAATATCGGATACACGATAAATTTTCTCATATTCCATAGGTTAGTAGCATACTGCATTTAACGTCTACATTTTACTAAACTTATCTTAGTCAAAGATCAAAATGATGTTTTTATCCTTAAATTCTAAAATTTTCTTTTTACATTTAAATTTTAATACTAAATTAAATGACAGTTAAAAAATAGGGTACTACATATATAAATAAATTCATACGATTTTTAAAAATCTGTTACTTGTAAAATTATGGCTTAACTGTATACTAGAGGCAATATATACCTTTGACCCTTTAGCAAACTCGACCAAGTACGAGAAAATATTGTGTTAATAAAAACAATCATATCATGTCCTTAAAGCCTACTTCAATTCTCTGTTTTCCGATGATTTTGTCCTAATTTCTCAATAAGCAGCTACAAATAAGCCAACTATATAATACAGTATTTGCACAAATTGCAAATGATATACTCCCATTTATATTACATCTTTCGGACCACTAGCGGAGTTAGGGGGGAGGGGGATAAAGTCTTTCTGTTATGTTTATTTTGCATAAACCAAAACTTAAATGCTTTGCCCCTCCTGACATGGAAAATAAACAAAGACAAGTCCCATTTACCAATTTAAACCAACCAGCCACTGAACCAAAAAGCATATCTATTTTAAATGAGAGTTATTTTATGTACTCTATAAATTATCACAACATTTTTATAACAATTGAGACTTCAATCTGCTCATGGGTCAAAATAAAATAATGAAATATTAGAATAGGACCTACCACAACTAATGATAAAAATTATGTGAAAATATTATGACAGTTTGTTGTTTCTCTAATTTTTCTCTTTAAAGAGTAACAAACAAGTCTACTACCGAAATAACAAGGAAAAGACTCATGACACACCAATCTTTTTTTTTTTTTTTTCTTTTTATAAACTAACTCTATCTTAATTTCACTTTTCACCAATATTCAGTATTCAAGGCACTTTTTTGAGTTCATCTCCTTTGCAATCCCGAAATTATCCTTTTTCTCATAGCAATACATCCCACATTTTATAGGAAAAAAAAAAAAAAAAAACTTAATGTCCTTGTAATGTATTATTACCCTAAAGCCTCCACTAATTTTTTTTTTTTTTACTAGTAAGTTACCCGAGCAATGCATAGATAATTTTGTGATGTTTTATGTATGATAGTTTTGGAGAATGTTGTACATATATTATTAAAAAAAAAAGTAAACTAAATCAGAGTAAAGAAACATATTCATTTTGAGATATTAAAAATTAGTTTAGTAGTAATGTATCACGAAGATCAACCTACTCAAACTATATAATGAGTCAATGACAAAGTTTTCTTTATCACAACAATGAGTTAAAGATTAAAAATAGAGAGACAAACCATGTAGGAAAGAAAAGGCAAGTGTAACCACAAATATTAATATTTTCTCTAATATTCAATCCTAGATATAAGAATGCAAGAGAGCTTTCATTTATATCAAAGTAAAGCATATTAAATTTTACCCATATAATAGAAAGATATGTTTGGTTACCACTTGGCGAAAATTTCCCACCTCTGAAAGCTAAAACCTTATCCGATAGGTAACTTTTTAAGTTTTCATGGAATAATTTCCAATTAAATCATAGCAAGTATAAAAATTAATATTACATGTTTCAAGTACTCTTTAATACAAATGAATATAATTTGGAAGGTTTTTACACAAATTTGAACACATTAATCATTTTGCCTTGTGACTAGTTTGCAATGCCACATTCTTCCATTCTGCCTTTTTCTTTCATTGCGTAGTTATCATCCTTAACTTAGACACAGACAAAAGAAAGAAAGAAAATACATAAATAAATAACAAAGCAATTTAAAGAACCCAACTGTAAACAATGAGGTATACACGCTTTTCACATAATTGAGAGTAAGGCCAAAGAATGAGCAATGATGAAAAATAGTATCACATTCAATGAAAAAACACTCACTTTACCTCTCTCTCTCTCTCTGTTTCTCTCTGAGGAAAAAGGTAAAATAGAAGAATATTATTTCATTGAATGAGAATGAATCAGAAAGTACAAAGTAGCTTTGCTTTTATATGTACAAGCAAGCGTAAAAGAGAAAAAAAAATTTCTAAAACTAATTGATCCGTGAATTAAGGAGTCAGTGGCTGCAAAAGCGGAAGTAGTTAATGCTCAATCACGTGTCTGCATCTGGTTGCTCCTTATCAACTAATCTCTGCTGCATCTTATCTTTACTAACCTTTTCCATGTGAACTTGACATGCCCCAACACTCTCAGTACTTTTCTTCTTATTTTTCTTCTTAATACTCCCCCTCAAGGTAGCCACTGCTGCTGTGGTTGATTGGCTACCTTGAACCTCTACTGACTCTCTTGGTTTACTGAGGTATTGGCTGAGCAAGTGTACTGCATATGTTATGTCTGGTCTAGTCATGGTAAGGTACATAAGCCTTCCAATAAGTCTTCTAAACTGTGTAGGATCCTTTAATAGAACCCCACTGGTTTTAGACAACTTAATATTTTGCTCCATGGGTGTATTGAAAGGCTTAGAACCAGCTAAGCCAGTGTCTTGTAAAATCTCTAATGCATACTTCCTTTGGTTTAGAGCTATTCCTGTCTTGCTTCTAGCTACTTTTATCCCCAAGAAATATTGGACAGGTCCTAGATCCTTGAGCTTGAACCTAGTGTCTAGCATGCCCTTCAAATGAGTAATATAGGACTCATCATTTCCAGTCAAGAGTATGTCATCCACATATACCAGCAGTGCTACAAAAACAGAACCTTTAGTAAAAGTAAAAAGTGAATAGTCAGCTTTAGATTGAACAAAACCCAATTCCAAGATAGCATTAGAAAGTTTAGCAAACCATTGCCTAGATGCCTGCTTCAAACCATACAAAGATTTGTTTAGTTTGCAAACTAAAGAACCTTGAGCACCCTGAACAAACTCCCCCTTACCTTCTGTCTACCCCTTGCTGTGAAACCCCAATGGAAGGGACATATAAACATCTTCAAGCAAGTCACCATGCAAAAATGCATTGTTGACATCAAGCTGAAGAATGTGCCATTGTTTCACAGCAGCTAAAGTAAAAACTAACCTCACAGTAATGAACTTAACCACAGGAGAGAATGTCTCATTATAGTCAATGCCTGCCTTCTGTGTATATCCTTTGGCCACTAACCTGGCCTTGTATCTTTCAATGGTGCCATCAGAGTGATATTTCACTTTGTAAACCCATTTTGAACCAATAGCAACCTTACCAGGTGGAAGAGGCACAACAGACCAAGTATTGTTAGCTTCAAGAGCTTCAATCTCTGCCTGCATGGCATCCCTCCAATGAGAAAATTTCACAGCTTCATGATAGAAAGCTGGTTCAAAGTTAGAATTGGAAATTGCTAAAGCAAAGGACTTGTACTTGGTTGAAAGTTTGGCATAGGTGAGATGACACCTAATGTCATAAGGCTGACCAGCATTGGGAACAAGAGCAGAAGACTTACATGAATAGTCTTGTAGGTAAATAGGGGGTTTGTGAGATCTGGTAGACCTTCTAAGAGGTGGAGCTATGATGTCAGTAGGAATAGATGGCTGAGCTATGATATCATTAGAAACAGGAGCTGATTGTGTACTAGAAGAAGATATATCAGAAACAAAAGAATCATGAAGTTGATTAGGACTAGAGGCAATAGTAGGAGATGTAATAGGTGTATCAGTCTCAGGATGAACAATAGGAGCAGAATCCTGAATTGGGCAAGAGTCATCATACTCAAAATGCTCAGTAGTATCAAATATAGGATCAGATTCACAATCCAAAACAGGTTTAGGAAAAACAAGGAAATCAGAATCTACCTGAATAGAAGCAGAGGCAAAGGGGAAAATTGTTTCATGAAAAACAACATCCCTTGAAATAAAGGAGGTATTGGTGTCAATATCTAGAACTTTATATCCTTTAATGCCAAATGGATAGCCTAAGAAAACACATTTTTTAGCTCTAGGAGCAAATTTGTGCCTATTATGAGAAAGAGTAGAAGCAAAACACAAACAACCAAAAACCTTTAAATGAGTATAGGAAGGTGGTTTTTTGAAAAGCATTTCATAAGGGGTTTTGTGATTCAAAGGGGAAGAAGGTAACCTATTAATCAAATAAGCTGCTGTCAACACACAATCACCCCAAAAATGTAAAGGCAGATTGGACTGAAACCTCAATGCTCTTGCTACATTTAAGAGGTGTTGATGCTTCCTCTCAACAACAGAATTTTGTTGTGGAGTTTGAATACAGCTCAACTGATGAATAATTCCTCTTTCTTGATAAAAAGATTTCATCACAAATTCAGCTGCATTGTCTGATCTAATGATCTTAACTTTGAGGTCAAATTGTGTTTCAACCATAGAACAAAAATTTCTTAAAATTGATTGACATTCAGACTTGAACCTTAAAAGATAAAGCCAAGTACATCTAGTGTAATCATCAACTATTGTTAAGAAGAATCTATAACCATCAACAGTGGGAATAGAAAAAGGACCCCAAATGTCAATATGTATTAAAGCAAAAGCACAATCCACAACATGCTGACTAGCAGGAAAAGGTAATTTCTTTTGTTTTGCCAAAGGGCAGACCATACAAGGTTCATTATTATTACAAGAAACAATAGGCATAGTTTTATTCAATATGTACAATTTCTGATCAGAAGGATGACCCAATCTGATGTGCCAAAGATCAGTTCGAACAGCTGATGCAATGGAAGGTAAAGGAGTAGTAATCTGAGAAGAGCACTGTGTTGCAGTGTCTTGAAGAAAGTAAAGTCCTTGAAGTTCTTTACCCAAACCAATCATCTTCCAGTGAAGAAGGTTCTGGATAAAACACATATCACCAAGAAAGATGAAACAACAAGTCAAGGACTTGACCAATTGACTAACAGAAATGAGATTGAAGTGAAAAGAAGGAACAACCAAGACATTTTCAAGGATTAAATGTTCTGAGATAATGACAGTGCCAATGTGACTTACTAATGCAGTCTCTCCATTAGGTAATTGAACATAAGCTTCTATAGTGGAAGTTATGGTAGATAGGACAGTGACAGAATGAACAAAATGATCACTAGCTCCAGTATCCAATATCCAAGTATTGGCAGAAAAGGCTAGTCTATTAACCTTTTGGGAAGAAAAAATGGAATGTGAAAGATCTAAGGTGGAGGCACAAGAGGAAATTATAACCTTACCTGTGAAATTTGGCATTAGAGGGTGCTGAACCATGGCCTGAGAGTGAAGACCTGTTGCTACCACATTGGCTGCCTGATGAGAACTTCCAACCTGAGATCCATCCAAAGACTGACTGTTCAAGAAGGCCATTAGCTGCTGGCATTGTTCTTGAGTGATAGGGCACTTCATAGCCTGATGCTCCAATGAACCAGTGGTGGACATGGAACTAGAATTTGACATGACCAATTGATCATTTGGAATAAAATTGGAAACCTGATTTGCTGAAGATGATTTTCCTTTTGGCTTATATCCAGACGGATAGCCATGTAACTTGTAACATTTGTCAATAACATGCCCTTGAATGCCACAATGACTGCAAATTGGCCTTTCCTTTCGATTCCCATACCTATTCCCTGAATTAGGCTTAGCACTTACATTAGAATACAAAGCAGCTGCTTCAATCTCAGAGGAGGAGGATGAACTAATGTTCTTTTGCATTTCCTCATGAAGAACCATAGAATACACCTTATTCAGGTCAGGCATTGGTTCAACCATGAGGACTTGAGTTCGAATTGCAGCATAGTTCTCATTCAGTCCCATTAAGAACTTCATTACACAATCTTTCTCAAATTTTTCAGTCAAAATCCTCATTGCTCCACAAGAACATTCAGGCAAAGGATCACAATTCATCAATTCATCAGAAAGTGTCTTGAAATTAGTGAAGTAATCACTCACCAAAAGATTGTTCTGAGAAATGTGAGATATTGCCTTCTGCAGTGAGTAGATCCTGGCGGCATTCCCTTGAGCAAATCTGTGCTACAGATCCAACCAAACCTGCCTAGCAGTCTCGTTGTACATCACACTAGATTTGATGTTCTTGTTCACAGAGTTGTATATCCAAGAAAGAACCATTGTGTTTGCAAGAGTCCAAGCTTTGTAAAGTGGAGAATTGGCTTCTGGTTTGCTGATAACACCATTGATGAACTCAATTTTGTTCTTGGCAGTGAGAGCAATAACCATTGCTCGTGACCAGGATGGATAATTGATACGTCCAATCAAAAGCTCAGTGACCAGAATAGAACCAGGATTATCACCATTCTTCAAGCAGTATGGATTGGGATTCAATTCATTAGAATCCGAAGAATCCACTAGATCTGGAACAAGATTCGAAGAGGCTTGATCAGCGGAAGCCATTATTACAGCTCTGATACCATGAAAAATAGTATCACATTCAATGAAAAAACACTCACTTTACCTCTCTCTCTCTCTCTCTCTCTCTCTCTCTCTCTCTCTCTCTCTCTCTCTCTCTCTCTCTCTCTCTCTCTCTCTCTCTCTCTCTCTAAGGAAAAAGGTAAAATAGAAGAATATTATTTCATTGAATGAGAGCATTAGCATTGGAAAATGCTAATGCCATATCTAAGGGAAATTTACAATTTTAAGCCCTAAAACCAACTGCATTGGAGAATGCTAAACGTTTTTTGCAATACTGCTACAGTGCAATTCTAAACATAGAATTGCACTGTAGCAAGTATTGTAAAAAAATAATAATATTTTATCTCTCTCTCTGTCTCCTCTGTCTCTCATCTCTCATCTCTGTCTCTCCAATCTCCATTGCTGAACCTCATCTCTGTCTCTCCAATCTCCATCGCCGAACCCAGCACCTGCAACCCAGCACCATATCACGCCATCCGCAACAGCCACCCGCAACCCAGCACCACAAAGCACAGCCACTCCATCGCCGAACCCAAAACCTGCAACCCATCTCATCTTTTTCAGTTTCTGCGGTGCTCACCAAGCAAGACACTCTCCGAGAAGAGGAAGAGTCTGAATCAGAACCCACTTTCAGTTTCAAAGGCTACGTTGCCCAGAAAGCCAATTCCGTCAACCAAGCCCTCGAAGCCTATGTTTCGCTTAAGGACCCAAAGAAGATTCACGAGGCTATGCGCTATTCTCTCCTCGCTGGTGGCAAGCGAGTCCGACCCATGCTTTGCATCGCGGCGTGTGAGCTCGTCGGAGGCACCGAGTCCATAGCCATGCCCGCCGCTTGCGCCGTCGAGATGATCCACACCATGTCTCTCATCCACGACGATCTTCCTTGCATGGACAACGATGATCTCCACCGTGGAAAGCCCACAAACCACAAAGTGTTCGGCGAGGACGTCGCGGTTCTCGCCGGCGATGCGCTTTTAGCCTTCGCTTTCGAGCACATAGCGGTTTCTACGGTGGGTTAATTGGCATTCTACATCTTCTTCTTCAAAGTGAGGGAAAAGCAACGGAAATGAAGGATTGGAGTGGTTATTGTCGGATTATTTCACCACCTCACCGGAAATGAAGGATTCGGCGGAAGTTACAGAGGGAAGGGCGGAAGTTACAGAGGGTAGAGCTGAAAATGAGAGAGAGGAGAGAGATGGGAGAGAAGAAAAAATTTTGATATATATTATTTTATTTTGTAAATATATTATTTTAATAAGTAAAAGAGGAAAATAGAAGTTTGGGATGTGGAGGTATTGTAAAATAAGATGGTATAATGATAAAGTTAGTTTTTAGAATGGTAAAATAGAATAGCATTAACATTTTCCAATGCTAAATGCTCTGAGAATGAATCAGAAAGTACAAAGTAGCTTTGCTTTTATATGTACAAGCAAGCGTAAAAGAGAAAAAAAATTTCTAAAACTAATTGATCCGTGAATTAAGGAGTTAGTGGCTGCAAAAGCGGAAGTAGTTAATGCTCAATCACGTGTCTGCATCTGGTTGCTCTTTATCAACTAATCTCTGCTGCATCTTATCTTTACTAACCTTTTCCATGTGAACTTGACATGCCCCAACACTCTCAGTACTTTTCTTCTTATTTTTCTTCTTAATAAATGAACATTCTGATCCCAATTTAGCAAACAATGAGATAATAACTATCTTCCGATTTAATTGGTCGATATTTTACAGCCTCTACACTCTACCACAGGGATAGAGTTATACTTATCTATAGGTGGGGCTAAAGTTTTGCATTTCCACCGAATGCCGTCTCCCACTAACATATACTATTTCTATAGGTGGGGCTAAAGTTTTGCATTTCCACCGAATGCTGTCTCCCACTAACATATACTATTTCTATAGGTGGGGCTAAAGTTTTGAATTTCCGCATAAAGTTTTGTCCGACTAACATATAACTCTGTTAATTCTAATTGTATTTTTTTTTTTTGGTATTGCATAGAAAGCAAACCCTGTTCTCAGAGTCTATCCTTCACTTCAAACTTGCAACCCCAACAGAATGATGCTATCTAGTCTGCGTTACCAGTGGGTTTTGTTAATATTCTTTCGTGGGATTCTTTTCTTGTGTATGAGCTCATGTTTGAAATCTGCAACAGTTCCGGCTTTTGCAAATGAGACAGATCACCTAGCTTTACTTGACTTCAAGAATCGGATCACTAAAGACCCACTTCAAATCATGAGCTCCTGGAATGGCTCCACACATTTCTGCAACTGGTTAGGTGTTACATGTAGCCCCTCCAGTAAACGAGTCATGGTTTTGAACTTGACAGCTAAAAAATTGACTGGCTCCATACCACCCTCTATAGGAAATCTTACTTACCTCACTAGAATCAGCCTAGGCAACAACAACTTCTATGGTGAAATTCCTCAAGAAGTGGGACGTCTACATCATCTGCAGCTTCTCGGTTTGAATTCGAATTCCATTGGTGGTAAAGTCCCGACTAATCTAAGCTATTGTACACAACTTAGGGTGCTTAATGCTACTTACAACAATCTAATTGGGCAGATTCCAGACCACCTTAGCTCATTGTCAAAGTTGGTGTATCTATATCTTGGAGTAAACAACCTTACGGGAAATATCCCAGCTTGGATTGGAAACTTTTCTTCTTTGTATGGCCTTGGTCTTTCCAGGAACAATTTTCAAGGAAGCATACCTAGTGAACTTGGCCGTCTACCACGCTTGGGATTTTTTCAGCTTGCTGAGAATTATTTGTCCGGTACCATACCTCCTCTGATCTTTAATATTTCTTCCATATACTATTTCTCTGTTGCTAAAAACCAACTACATGGAAGTCTTCCACCAGATCTTGGTCTTACTCTTCCTAATCTTCAAATATTTTATTGCACTTATAACAATTTCACGGGACCTATTCCCGCATCGTTGTCTAATGCTTCTCAACTGATGCATCTTTCCTTTGGTGACAATTGTCTAACTGGGACAGTGCCTCAAAGTCTAGCAAGCTTGCAAAGCTTGGTTAGACTTTATTTTTCTCAAAATAAACTTGGATATGGGAAAGATGAAGACCTGAATTTTCTCAGTTTCTTGGCTAATTGTACTAGTTTGGAGGGCTTGGCTCTCAATAATAATTATTTTGGAGGAGTATTGCCCAGCTCTGTAGCCAACCTTTCAACCCAACTACAACTTCTTACTTTGGGTGGGAATATGATCCATGGTGACATCCCTATTGGGATTGGGAACCTCGTTAACTTGGAAGTTCTAGTGTTAGAAGATAACTATTTGGGAGGTACTCTCCCTCATGTTATTGGGAAGCTTCAAAACTTAACTGAATTATATTTGGGTTATAATAAAATTTTTGGGCCAATCCCTTCATCCTTGGGTAACTTAAAAAAATTGACAGAACTCTATATGGAGGGGAATAGATTTGAGGGAAGGATACCCCCAAGCTTAGGAAACTGCCAAAATTTGCTTTTACTGGACCTTTCTCATAACAATCTCTCTGGCACCATACCAAAAAAAGTTATGGGTCTTTCATCCCTTTCAATTTTTTTGGACTTGTCATATAATTTTTTAACAGGAGCATTACCTTTTGAAGTGGGCAACTTGATACATCTTGTCAAATTAGATCTCTCGAAAAATAGATTATCAGGAAAAATTCCCACCACTCTTGAGACTTGTGTTGGTTTGGAGCACTTGTATTTGGACAATAATTCATTTGAGGGAGCAATTCCTCGATCCTTGAAGAACTTAAGAGGTTTAGAAGATATAGATCTTTCTTGTAATAAATTATCTGGGAATATTCCTAAATATCTTAGCAAGCTTGTGTCTCTTAAGCATCTTAATCTTTCTTATAATGATTTTGAGGGTGAAGTGCCAAGTGAAGGAATTTTTGCAAATGCAAGCACAATTTCAGTCTTTGGAAATGATAAGTTATGTGGTGGTGTCCCAGAATTACATTTATCTTCATGCTCAAGCAAACATCCTAAATTTTATGGGAAGCTCCTTGCACTCGGAATAATAATTCCAGTCACTTGTATAATCATATTTGTACTTCTTCTGATGTATTTTTTTCCAACATGTTCTATTATGAAAAATTTAAGGGAGGGAGCGTTAAGTAAGTCTTCTTTTGAAGATTGGCAATTTCCTATCTCTTATGCTGAACTCTTAGAATCAACCAACGGGTTTTCTGAGAACAACTTGATTGGTTCGGGTAGCTTTGGCTCTGTATACAAAGGAGTTCTTTCTAGAAATGGAGCAATTGTTGCAATCAAAGTATTGAACCTTCAACAACAAGAAGCTTCCACAAGTTTCATTAATGAATGCAATGCTTTGAGAAGTATACGCCATCGCAATCTCCTCAAGATTTTCTCTGCTTGCTCTAGCATTGATCATAAAGGGAATGACTTTAAGAGTCTAATTTTTGAGTTCATGTGCAATGGAAGTCTAGACCAGTGGTTGCATCCAAAAAATGATGAGCGACATCAAAGAAACAAATTAAGCTTTATTCAGAGACTAAATATAGCCATTGATGTTGCTTATGCATTGGAATATCTTCATCAACATTGCCAAACGCCAATTGTTCACTGTGATATTAAACCAAGCAATATTCTCCTTGATGAAGATATGGTAGCCCATGTTGGTGATTTCGGATTGGTGAGGTTCCTCTTTGAAGCATCTAATAATCCCTCCAAAACTCAAACCCTGTCAGTTGGACTAAAGGGTTCCATTGGGTACATTCCTCCAGGTAATTTTTCAACCAGATGAGGCACAACTCGTTTCTTGTTTAATAGTATTTTTTTCATATTAAACAAAAGTAGAGATTCTTTCAAAAACGTTTTTTAGTAGGGAAAAATGTTTCACACAATTGGCCAATTGAAAAAAAAAAAAAAATGGCACATATTCACAAAGTTTAATGTTGGGATATATGTGCAAACAATGCATAATGGGCTAGTGGTTAAATTCTAACTCTTTAAGGTCATAAGATTATTGTTTGTTACTAAAAATGTATTAATGAATCAGAGTATGGGATGGGTGGCCAAATTTCAACATTGGGAGACATTTTCAGTTATGGGATACTCTTGTTAGAGATGTTCACTAGGAAAAAACCTATTGACGAAATGTTCATAGATGGTTTGAGCATTCACAGGTTCACTTCAATGGCTTTGCCAGAACATGTAATGGATATAGTTGACCCATCAATGTTCTTTGAGGAGGATGGAGAAGATGTTGGTGATGAGAGAAACGAAGATGACATTGAAGACAGAGCAATAATTGAAGAAGTGCCCCATCTCAATGTTAGTAGCAGAATAAAAGATTGCTTGATATCAGTGTTTGAAATTGGATTGTCATGTTCTACAACATCATATGATGAGCGGATGCCAACAAATGTTGTTGTCAATGAAATGAATGCAATTAGAGACACATATCTTAAATTTAAGAAGGGAAACAGAAGAAGAATGAACTAGGTATGTTAACCCATTTTATTTTCATCTCAACAAAAACTCATTTGATTTGATTAATGGACATACATATTTTTCACTTGTTTGTAATAGAACAATAATAATAATATAAAATAAATCACATATGAGAAAATGAGAAAAAAAAAATGAAAAATCGAAAAGAATATTAATCTCTCTATTAGGATTGTTAAGTCTGCATGTGATTGTTATGAGTTCTAAGACTAAAACAAAATGTCACAATATTTTCATAACAAGTGAGATATCATTCCATCATAATTCAAAATAAATTGAAATAAAATAAGATTTTAGTAGGACCTACCACAATTCAAAATAAAGATATTGTGAAAATGTTGTGAGATTTTATTATCTCTCTAGTTCCTAAACTTTTCTATACTGTTATTTAACGCCAATGGAATAAAAGGAATAGATTTACTGTTTGTTCATGTTTTTGCAAGAAAGTAATTACGGTTCTTTCATTCTTCACTATTTCTCTCAGTGACGTAGCTGTTCCGTTATTAATTCATTTATGTGATTGTTTGTTTTGTAGCATGGCCGGATTGGATGGAATTGAAGTAATGAACCCCCTTGATTGAGTAATATTTCCGCTGTGTTCTTAGTGTACACATATGCTGCCTCAGCCATTGTCATTGCTTTCCATTTTCAAGGTTATTTAGATCAATGCCACCCTGTTATTTGTCAATGACATTTCTTAAACCATATTACTATATTTATTGTTTTTATCATGGATTGTACGATTGCTCCTTTAATTGTAATATGTGTTTCATACACTATTCCTTACTGTTCTTCTTAACTTGGAAATGTTTGAGGGCAGGTTAGCAGGTAATAACAGTTCATGGGACCTATTTTTGTGTCATTTTCTTTTCTGGATTGTTTTTCTTAATTTGCTTTCCATCTTAATATAGCTTTTTAATCACTAAAAAATTACCATTTTTATAGAGCCATCCATAATATATATAACTAACTTTTGATTTTAGTTCTCGATCTCACATGCCCTTTTTGTACTCGCATAGACTTATATATCAATCCTTTGCGTCTCGAGTCAGCCCATCGCAATGCAAGCCAGGATCATCAGGTCCTTTGGGCTCGTACAAATTTGATTGACATGGAAATCGAGGCTATTGATTGATGACCCGTCCACTCGAGGACAAGATTTGGTATTTCAGCTAATTCTGGTTATTATGCATGGTGCAGGCACGCATGCGATATATTGAGATAGTTACTTAATCTTATCTGTTGTGATTTAGTTCTGTTGGAAGCCATAAGGAGTGGCCCTTACACCAAATTTAAACACAACGTACGCAGTTTGAATGAATTATCATTCACACATATATGTTGAATGTTGCATGCATTAGATTTATAATTGAGAATACAAGGTGAAATATAAAACAGATAAAAAATGACAATAATTCAAAATGGCCAACCGAACTAAATTACAAAAGATAAGATTAAATAACTATCTCAATACAGGACAAGATCCACAAATGCTTGCATGAATTATAATGGAAAAGCCAGCCAATATGTGAGATGGTAAGTAATGGCAAGTTTTGCAAATTTTCAATTCAATTTTTGTTGCCTATTAAAACTCCGACCACCAACCAAGCAACCAGTTAAAAAAATCACATAAATAACATATTATCTATACCTTTGTCTATATATATAATATCTAGCCCGGGGGTGTAATATAGCCATAAAGGCCCCTATTTTTGTTTCTCAAAAAAAATATATATATATATATACATATATATATATATATAATATCTAAAAGTTGAAAATTAGTATTTTTTGTTGCTAAGCACTTATTAAGCCACATTTATATTCTATATCTATATCTATCTAAAAGTTGGAGTATAATATTTATTGTTGCCTCTTATTGAGTCACATCAACGTAGCAATTCGATCCAATCTTCTTTACTTCGGTCTATTCGGTCTACTTTAATCCATTTTGGTTCATTATGGTCCAGTTAAATCCACTTTGGTCCATTTCAATCAACTTCGGTATATTTGGTCAAAACATTTGTATTCATTCATAACATTTTATTGATTTCTGTTCTTTTGGATAATTGAGAAATGTTATTTAATTATAGCACATATGTATTATTCCTGCACATGGCACAGGTTAGCCACCATAGAATTGCATAAAACCCAAGTGAGTCTCGTTGGTTTGTTTTGTTTTATTTTATTAATTTTTTTCAAGGGTTGGGGTTGGTAGTTTGTTTTGGGTTTGAATAATAAACATGAAAGCTATTTTTAATCATTACGACCCACATTAATTAGTTAGGACAAGCAAGCAGGATTGTTCTCCTAGTTTCCCACATGAAAGAAGTGCATCCATAGGGCCAGGTTCGAATAGATCGAGCCCATCATAACGCAATCCAGGATTGCCAGGTCCAAATTTGATTAACATGGAGATGGGGACTATAAACTAATGAGTAATGAGCCACGCACACTAGGACAAAGTTTGGTATTTCAACATGATTTGGTTATTATGGTGCATGCAGATCTGCAAATGCTTGCATTAATTATTATGGAAAAGATTCTCAAAAAAAAAAAAAAAAAAACTATTATGTAAAAGCCAGCCAATAAGTGATGGTAGATAGGAGCATGACCAAGTTTTGCAAATTTTCAGTTCAACTTACAGTCCTTCGAAATTTGATTTGGTTTATTTCATAATCCGATGATCCAATTTCGCACTCAATATATATCCGGAACTATGATTTTGGTTGTGACTAAATTTTTGTTCATCTGACAGTCAATGACGTTTTTAACCTTATATTGTAGAATTATCCTTTCACTCTTAATTTTTGGTTAAAGGACCTATGAAAAATAGTGTTACACATAGAGAAATTTATAGGATTTTCAAAGTTTGATACTTACAAAATCGAGACTTTTTAGCTAGCTATATTCAGTCGATATATATCTGCAATCCTTTAGCAAACTCAATCAAAGTATGAGCAGATATTATGTTCATAATAACGATCATATCATGGCTCTGAGCCAACTTCAATTCTTTGTTTTTCAATGATTTTTACTCTTTTTTTTTTTTTTTTTTTTCCTCAAAATCTAATTTCCCAACAGCAAGTTGCGATTAGGCCATCTATATATTACAAAGTGCAGATGATATGCTCCCATTTATAATACATCTTTCATACACTATTTCTCCCACAGTTCTATCGACTACGTAGAAGCTTAGTCATAGTCATAGATTAGCCAGCAAAAGTCGATGAGAACTTCGGTACAAGACCCACAAATGCTTTGGGTGAATTATTATGGAAAAGCCAGCCAATAACTGATGGTACGTTATGGTAAGTTTTGCAAATTTCCAAACCAATTTTTGTTGCCTAATGAGAAAACTCCGCCAACCAGTAGAAGAAAATTCCACAAAAATATCTTGGTAGACTGGTTGTTTATCCATAAGTAATAAAAATAAAATTCTAAACTCTTTTTTTTCTTCTATATGGAACCCCGGAAATAAATCCACCATAAGTTTGAAGGTCCCGATAGGCCAAAGTGCTAATGCCAACCAATAAGCTAATTAGTAACACATAGTCCTTGACACTTCTTGATAAGCTTATTGAAGTTACTGAATTTATTTAGTAACCAACAAATTCAAAATTTTAGTAGTAATCAGAAGATTGAATTGTAATGAAGAGCCAGAAAACTCTCTCTCTCTCTCTCTCTCTCTCTCTCTCTCTCTCTCTCTCTCTCTCTCTCTCTCTCACAGGTTAACCTACCAATAATAACCTCACACCAATTTTCCATAAAGAACTGTCAAGATATATATTAGCTAATTAATTATCATGCAAGTCTGAATATAAAAATCTATGCAAATCTCTGTGGATGTAGTAGAACCATAATTTTTTTGTGCCACAACTCTAATGTGAGTGATAAAGAAAAAATTGTAAGTCCTTCTATATAAGTTTATTTTATGACCCTTGTGGGGGTGAAAGACCGGAGAGTCCATACCTACGTATGTGTTGGGCTAAGGGCCCAGTCCGAGGAAGACCTCCTCCTCGGCCATGCAAGGCCAAGGACAAAGGGAATAGTCTGCCATTAAGAATGACACTCCAGACCATTCCATGGAAGAGAATAAGTATTAAGAAAGAACAGGACAAAGGACGACATGGAAATATCTAAGAGAAAGCTGCTACTATTGCATTAAGTGCTCTGCAACCAACTGAACCATACTTTTCAGCCTTTACAACCACTCCCAACGACTTTGGAGAAGGCTGATGGGACAAGTATCAGAACTATCAATCTAAATCTGCACGTGGACGGTGGAAAAGAGAGGAAGATAGTATAAAATAGAGGAGAGGGGGCACAAAATAGGGGGACCAGACTTGTAACAAAGATTACGAATAATATTTAAGAATCAATATACTCGGGGAAGGTCTGAGGATGTCCCTCCCTAATAAACCTACGTCGTCTTTCTTTCTTTGTCACCAAGACCTATTGGTCAATCATCTGATTCGCTAAGGTCCAAGTTTCCAACCCATTCTCTACAAATTCATTGTATTGGGCTCATTAGACCAAGACCCTATACATTTTGGGCTTGGGCCTCCGAATTACAACCCTACAACCCTTATTTTAACTTTTTTTTTAGTTTGACTTATTTTGGTTTAAGTAGTTTTGATGAGTTTGGAAATTTAAAATATAATATAGGCATGAATTGTAACAATTGATTAAAAAAATAATTAAATGATTAATGAAAGTTCAATTTTTTACAAAGTATAAAATATGTAAACACAACCAACCATAGATTCGGTCAGGGATGAAGCCAGAACTTGAAGTTAGGAGAGGCGGTTTTGCTACTAGTTGGGTGCAGCTGCCCAACCTCTAACTTTGTTACTTAACCGCTAAGGGTTTTTTTATAATTAATTTATTATTTATTTTTGTTTTTTATGTGTGCGTTTTCTGTTGGGTTAGGAGAAAATTATTTTATTTAAAATTTTTAAATTTTTTTAAGCTATTATTGGTAATTTTTGTTATTGGACTAATTTTTTTGGGCTTGTATATTTTGTTTTAAATTTTAGGTTTATAAATTTTTTTATGCCCTTTAAATTGAGAAAAATACTAAAGTTACAAATGAACTCAAATGCAAAACAATAAAAATTTACTCCTTCAGCAGTTTGTAAAAATGTTGTAGAAAAATTTGTGGCTATAGTATTACTCTTAAAAAAATCAATAATATTGTTAAATAGGAAGTGTAATTTTTTTTTTTTTTTTTTTTTTTTTTGAGAAAGAGGCAAAGTATAATTTTATAGAACAAAATTGTTAAAATTTATACCTATATATATACTAATATTTTTTTTACAAAAAAATTAGGGAGAGCCATTGCCCCCCATGGTCAAAGTCTCCCTCCGTCCATGGGTTGGGTTGATAATTTCTCAACCCCACAAGCTCGAGTTGGGTTATAAAACCCTCCAACCCAACCCAAAAGATGACTCATGCACAATCTTAGCTATATTTGCTCCTAAAATTGCAACTCTTCAATAGGGTATAACTCCTCATGAAATGGTATAAGGGTGTCCATAATAGAAAGACCCACAAGTTTTGGTCATTTCATGCTTGTCGCCCTCTCATTCTTAAAGAAGCTTCTTCGTGGGACTTTCATTTCTGTGGGATCAAGGACTATGATTTTATTTACTTTCAAATACATTTCGAGCAATGCGTTCTGAATAAACCACAAAAGGAAAAGTAACAACCAAATATATCATGGTCCAACTATATTATGTGTGCTGCCATGATGCTACAACTTTATTAGGAAAGCTTTATTACTAAAGACGTTTTTATTTACTTCCCTTGTCTTCTACATGGAACTCTCCACTCCAATACTCCTACAGTGGCATTGACATGAATAAAAAATTTCTATCTCACTCTTAATGTTCCATTTTATATTCCATTAACTGCATCGTACGTATGCTATATGTTTAATTGATGGAATATAAAATAAAACACTCAGAATGAGACATAAAAAAATTATCTACCTTGCCAGAAACCAAATATCTTTGACAATACAATTGCCCACGCATAGTTATATAATCTATTTGGATGCAAAATCTAGAAAAAGCTGGGCACTAAAGGTGATGGGCAGGCTGCAATACTCCATGGAAAGCTGAGACCATGGTCCCGATATGAGATTTGCATTTCTTTTTGAAGAAACATGGCTTGGCTGTAAGATTCTAAATTGACTGAAGCATTTACGGAACTTGGTGACAAAACATCCTCATCAACCCTAAGCCTCTTTGGAGCTCAAAATCCTTCCTCAGACTGTATTTCATTTCTGTCAGCTTCTGAATCAGATTCTAATTCTTTTGCATTTGACTCTGACTCCTCACAAAGGGAAGGTAATGATATGGCAGAAATAGGCTTGCGAGGTTTTGTATTGGTTGCCTGGTTTGGATGTTCCTCCGTAATTTGGTCAAGGAACCTTCCTTGGGCTTCAGGAAGTTTAAGCTTCAATCTCATTTGAACCTTCCATATATACAAACGAAAGAGGTTATCACTAATGATAAAATAATAGTTAAATGATTGAATTCACAATTTTTCTAAAAGTTTTAAGAGTTAAAACTCAACAATACTTAAATAATTAAATTCACTAATTTTTCTAATCATTTTTATTTTTTTAGAACAATTGGTAATTTATCAATTAACATGCATTGATACAAAAGGTTTATTTACCCACCCCACCCCCTTTTTCTTTAATTTTTATTAGCTCTTGCTTACTAGTACTTATTGAGCAAAGTTGGGATTTCTTGAATACCTCAAGTTGATCACTCATTCGCATATGTACTTCCTTTTGCATTTGTAGCGCTTCATTAAGTTGAGCAGCACTGCAAATATTTAGAATCACAACATGACTTGTATGAGAGAGAATTCATTAATAGAAAAGCAAAAGAAAGTCCTCAAACACATGAAGGACTTGCAATGGTTGCACAATTTGCTTGAAACCACTCCTCATGAAGTAGAGACTAATTTGAGTCTCTAGCTGGAGAATAATTACTACTCCCCCAGGGCTAAAAGCCTAAAACTCACTCTTCAAAAATAAATAAATAAATAAAATAAAGTAAAAATCTCACCATGTTGTAGTGAAATTAGGCGGTAGTTCTGATATGTTTCTCCTCTCAAACTTGCCTCCTATACAGAAAAAAAATAAAAAATAAAATAAAATAAAATAATTAAATTAAATTATGAAATAAAATTAAAAGAAGTGAAACATAAGAAGAATAAGTTTTCAATTTCAGAATTTCTGATCAAGAAATAAATTGGATTTTTTAACACTTACTACTGGTCGACTCTGGGATAAATTTTGAGATCCTGTATTTCTGGAACAAAAGGAATAATCCAAAAGCTTATCAGCGTACCTAAATGAAATTCCTCAAAACTTTCAAAACAAAGAAATCCATGTGTTAGTATTATATTTTATATAATCACAGCACGATTGCAGCGAGGAACGCTGCAGTTTAGAGAAAACACAACTGCTTCTTCTGATTATCCAAAATCCCTTTTTTGACTAACCTAAGGATCCGTAGTTGCACTATACACTAGACGTGATCCAAGATCCAAAACTGAAAGTATTTTAAGCTACAACATGCACTGACATAAAATTTTAAATAAGTGATATTAAAAATATTACAAATTTTACTATACAATCTTACAAATTGATTTATCATCGTCACATAAAAAATAATTTAGACATTTTTTATACTGATGAAGTAGCAACATCAACCACATATCAATTTGTAAGTCATTTATAACTAGAAAAACTGTACTTTTTCACTCTAAACTTTCAATTTATTAACAAAGTTCCCCCAAATTATCGATTTGCCTAATTCACATACCAATTTGAAAGAATATCATATCAATGTGCCCCCGCCGTTTAAATCCGACATCAAAATGAGAGTAAATTGGTTCAATTACAAAATTATCCTTGTTAAGTGCAATAGAAAAACCACAATTTTCATTTAATTTAACTCTCAATTTAGAGAGTAAAAGGTATTAATATACAGTTCTCATAAATTAGAGTGTCAATAAGGCAAATTGAGAGTTTAGAGAAGACATTGTTAATGAGGTGAAAGTTTATGACAGAAATTGGTTGTAGTTTTAGCATTGATGAGAGAGAGAGAGAGAGAGAGAGAGAACCTGTAAGTGGCTTTTGACATGATAAATGTTTAGCCCAGGAATGCCCATAGTCTTCAAGATACCCTTTGGAGTAGCCCCTGCCAAGCAAAAACAAATAAACATGCATGCAGGCCTTGATAAACCATCACTAAAGTGTAAAAAAAGCAGCATGAACAAATCATGCAAAACTCTCAACACATGAAATACGTGATGTGTACAGACAACGTTCACTAACGAGTGTGTAGTAATCAGTGCTCTCGAGACTTACTATCAGGGCCACCAAGCTAATAACTGCCTGTTCGAACTGTTGGTGTAGCTCATCTGTCCAACGCATGCGTTCTTTCCCAGCAGAGCCATCTGAGCGACTCGAACCCATATCGGAATCAGGCTGCTGATCAGCAACCCAAGAACTACATGAGCGATGGCCAAGAAGAAAAGGAGGGTTATAGAGAGAGATATGAAGACAAAAGCAGTTGTGGAAACGAAAAAAACTAAGGTGGCGATGCACACTAGAGATTTAGATGCCATGAAATGTCTTTGTTGTCGGAACTAACCACGTAGCATTTCAAGACTTTCAAACTCTTAGTTATTTTTTCCCTATCTTATGTCCAAAAGACAGTCTGTCAGTTCTGTCTCAAGCTATGCTCATTATTTGGAGACCAAATCTAAGGTCGGGACTGAAGGTGCAAAGGAAAGAGTTTGAAACTTCTACGTAAAAATTCCTCTTCATGTGTAAGTGTAAGTCAACCCAATATCATAGGTGCGTGAAGTACTGACAAATTAGTTGGGTTGGACCGTTGAAGTTTGATTATACTATATGTTATTGTAGTTCATACTAGAGCTAACTTTATCTGAGGGTCACATCATGATTTTCATTTTAACATTTAATAAATAAATAAGAGATTTGAACATAGTCATTTGGTGTTTTTTCCAATACAAATAAGAGGATAAAAGAGCATAACCACTTTAAAAAAAAAAATTAGAAAATAAAAAAATTCTTAAATTTATGAATCAATAATTTTGAGCAATCTAATAATTTTCACAAGAGAAAAAAAGTTAAAAACTAGATGCCACGATCAAAATATCAGCTTCTGTACTAGTTAGTATGTAAAACATGAAATTAAATTAAATCACCTATAAAAATATCTAAATATATAGAGTTTTAAGATTAAAATAGAACATGTTGGGGAAAGAAAAATAAGTTTAAATATTTAGTAAGAAAATATATAATATACTTATGAAAAAATAATTAATGTTAGCAGTAAATTTTGGATCTAATGTATTTTTTGGTTTCAAATTGCACCTCAGATCTGTGGGTAATATCATCAATAATATTGTCATGTGCAATATAAAAAATTTAATATAATACTCTTATCAATAAAAAGAAAATTAGATTTTATAACTACAGTCTTTTTGTTTACAATAAAGTGGACAAAGGAGATTCCAATTCAAGTTCTCCTTGTTGAGAGAATTAGATAACATTACCGAGCCACAAGGCTTTTGATTGTATAACTATGATTGTTGTATAAATAGATTAAATGTTACCAAAACTAAAATAAACGAAAATGGTTTTTGACAAAAGAGGGGGAAAAAAGGCTGACTCATGTGACCCTATGGATCAACTCGATCCAACTCATTCAGTCACTTTGCATAGCCACATACGAATCGTCCCATTTCTTCATGGGTCTAATGCAATGTGTAGTTGGGGTGGAAAGGAAAAGAATAAAATAGGATGGAAGGAGCATGAAGAGGAAAATGTAATTTTTCATGGTTTGGTTGGAGTGAAAATGAAGAGGAAAGAAAATAGGGATAATTGGAGTTTTCCACCTCAGTCCACTTCCAAATTGTGAAGAAAACATAATGGAAATACCATTAAGAAGAAAATTATAACATTACCCCTTTACTTTTCTATCCTTTCAGTTTTATATAATGACATGATAATAATATAATCATATTTCCACTATTCCGGTCTCTATACTATATACACACGGTAGAAAACACAAATCTTTTCTATCATTGCACGTCCATCATCTCAACCAAACAAAGCTTGAATATTCGTTACCTACACCCATGTAACGTTTTTATGATCCATTTGATTTAAGTCTAAACATAGGATTTAGAAGGAAGCCTAATTCTTACTAGGCAATTGAGGCCCAGTTACACCTAACCTTCCACCTTGGGCCGCGGACCAATTCGTTGCTTTGTTCTATAGTAAGGGGCCTTGATGCTCTCCATAATTGTCTCCATGCTTCAGGTTTGACCTTTTGATTAGTACTTTCGAAGGTTCATAAACATTAAAAATGGCTAGATTACTTCATAAGTTGGGGCTTTGCTGGCATTGGGTGTAACTTGTAAAGTATATATTAATTAACAATTCAACTGAATCACCAATATCAAAGCTTGTTTTAAAGAATTTAACCTTGATGCATTGGATCTTTTGCTGCAGTCTAATCTTCAAAGTCAAGTTTTAGGCCCAGTAGGGGCACATTCAACGGTAATCCTAATGGGGATTCAGAAAATAATTAGAAATATAGACAACTAATGTGTACTCAGAAGGAACACATTCCTTTACAATCACAATGCATAGACGTGCATGTACATGTTAAAAAAAAAAAAAAAAAAAGCACTTCACCAACTATATGTATGTTATTGGTGAATCTGACACAAATTAACAGATTCTAATTATATAAGAAAATATTTGAACAAGGATTCACCGGGGAAGATGGCTTTAAACCACTTTGAAACAATCTGTTAGAAATAAATATTACAGAGCAAACTCAATACATAACTTTTAAAAAAGTAACACTGCTATACCATTTTTTTTTGCCAGCCACTGGAACGATGCTATTCATCTCCCAACATTGGCTTTAGTGACTACTACTGCCTGCCCCTCTTCATACAAGATGGGCATTTGTATTGCTTGATGCTTTCCGCCTTAGCAGGTGTTATCTTCACACACTTTCCATGGTACCACCTCTCACAGACATCACAGCCAATCCAAAATTCATCTGCGTTGTAATTTCCACCGCAGCTCCCACAAAGGGTTTCACTATGCTCATCTTCTTCCTCCTCAAAATTCTCATCAGCAAACTTAGTATTAATCTTAACTTGTCCATCGTTTGATCTCTACAGTACAGTGAACCCAGTAATGATTAAAGGTATGAGCATGCATTAGTACTATGAAACAGTAAAACCAGTATGCCGAATGCCAATAACATTTCTTCTTGCAGAAGGTCAATATTTGGTAATTAGGTGGCTTTGCAAGCCTAAATCATATACATTTCTTGAATAGTGTTTTGACAAATGCACGCTGACATTTTAGAATACACATAATCATTCATCACACAGTATATTTTTATAGATTTATTTTTCTGATTTTGATTATCATTTTAACAAACATAACCTTAGATAGAGCCAGAGGCTGATAGACCCTAACTTAAGTATGACAAATTCAATGATAGATGAGAATCAAGAAATTAAAAAAAGCTTAGTTCCATCTTTCTAACCTTTGTGCTGCCCCGAGACTTGCTTCCGCTATCCACACTGGGCTTGTCTTTTATAGGCTTCCTCTCCGTAACAACTTCAAAAACGGTTGGCAGTTCATTGATCAAGCTAAATAGACGTTTCCTGTCAAAAAAATCAACTCAATTTATGTTAAATAGACAATTATAACAAGGGAAAATGGCATGCAATTTTGCATACATGAAAAACCTCCTTTTAAATCATAACAATAGTGGACGTTAAAAAAAAAAAAAAACTTCAAGAGAGAAAAAGGAGTCTGAAATTCTCTGTATAGTTACAAATAATAACTCGCTCAGTCAAGCCCCATTCAGATTTCTCAGCTACTGTAAAATAAATGTCATTGCGCCACTAATGTGCAAGCTCTGACCCAAAACTGCCAATCTCACAGGATAAGATGGCCTTTTTTTTTAGATAAACTGTAGAAAGATGGCTTTGAACATAAACAGGTATGGCCTAAGAACGCAGTATCTCACCATGATTCTTGTACCAGTCCCAGCAGTTCAATATAAGCAAAGTAAAGCTACTGAATCAAGAGAGTTCCGAGAATGCCATGACATAGCATGGGATTTAAAATCATATTCACGTATCTGCTAGCAATTAGCCATCAGTACCATGATTACTTTAAAGGCATATGATATCATTATTACATACAAGATGTTTCATGCTACAACAACTACACCTTAGGCCCAAAACTCTGGAATCAACTATGGATCCTCAAGCAGGTAATCAAGGTCAGCCGCATGTAATCCTTTTTGCCATTTTATCCTATCTAGAATCACTCTGTCACCAATTTGATTGACAAGTCCTTTTTACTAATTCTGCTAATGTTATTACATGCTCATCTACCTTTTTTCATTCCCTCGACTTGAATCATTGAACTACTTATAAGATGTGACAAAAAAAAATTGTTTCAGCATAGAATATGAAGTACTGATAACTTAAAACAACATTGCAGTTGGGGAGTTGACAGCTTCATCTGCCTTCCTTTCCATTAAAAATGTTTACTTGATCGTTCTTTAAATAAATCAGCTAGTGATAACACCTGTTATCTTAAGCTCATAGTTTTTACCCTCAATTCTAGGACTGAAATTCTTCCAGAATACACAGACCATGTTCATGAATCTCCAAACAACAGAATGACAAAAAAGCTTCTTGGATCAGTAAAAAAAAATTTTTTTTTTTGTTAAGTGTTAGCTCCAAGGGGAGGGGGAAGGGGAGCTTCAAACTAAACCACGTAAATCACTATTGCATCAAATGCAAAGAGCAGTGGGGAAAGAAAATTGATATACTAGAACTTTTAAACTAACACAGAAAAAAACATGGCAGACAACCAAGATCCATTTGTAAGAAATTAGGTACACTGAGAGAAAGAATAAAGGAACATATTCTGATGCTGCTGCCTGTAAGCCAACAGAATGATAGTAAGAGGCAAAAAGACAATTTTTCAGTAAAAGAAAATTGAGAAAAAGAAGGAACAGACATAACTTCAAAAAACAAACAAATTAGGAAGTACTTGGATACCCCGTCAAAGTTAGAATGGCTCTATTTTCAACACATATTTCTTCTTGACAAATAATAAGAACTTTATTAAACACGGAGAGTTCTTAAGTAGACTGAGTGTGTATAGAAGTTCTCCCAAATATTACGAGCACAATACAATGCCTCAAAAAAGTCTAGAAAAGAAGAAACAAGATTTCAGATCAAGCATATCGAATCCCAACCCATTAAGCTCTATCTTCTAGCATTTGAAGTTTTAAATCCAACTCCAACAAATACAATAGAGCCAATAAAGATAATTTTTTTGATAGGTATATAGTGAGTGAGGGGGAGAGGGAGGTGGGGTTAGAACCACAAATATGGGACACCAGAAAGGATGCCATAACCACTAAGCTATCATTTTGAACCCCAGAGCCAACAAAGCTTAATTAAAGTCACCACCACAACTTATATTGTAAATCCATGAACTCCATCTGAGAGATACATTAAAATCGCACTGATTTTCATGATGACGCTGACCCATTTGTTATATATGGATTTTCAGTTTAAAAATAAATATAAGAGACAACAAGGAATTCAATTTTTCAGGAGCGCCCAAAGATCTGCTCAACAAATACATCAATATCAGATTTCTCAAATGAACTCCAATATCATATGAAGCACATGAATGCGGCAGAAACAATAAAAAGAGTGAAAGATTTTACCTTTCATTGCGGTTAAGACGAGCTCCAAGATAGAAAGCCACAGAAAGCAACCAAGAATCACTGTGCACTGCAACCAATGAAAGCCAATCTTTCCGGTGCATGCCATCTCTTGCGAAATTGATCCCAAGTGCTGGCTCTGGAAGCTCCGGTGGAACTTCCTCAGCCGGCAAAGTTACTTCCCAACTTTCATTCGGATGCCCATACAAACACAAGTTCTCCTTATCTTTAACAAAACAAAAGGGGAAAAAAATTTTGAATTAAAAAAACTAACTAACTAAACACTTAAAAGCTCTGTTTGGATCATAACAAAACAGTAAAACTCAATTGAGTTTTCTACAGTTAATTTGACCTAGACTTTCTGATTTGAAATTACAATCATTTCATTTCAATTGCATTACTATTACTTTCACTATCAAAATGTTTTCATAGACTAGAGATCTAAAAATTTTCAAATTGAACAGGAAAAAAAATACATTTCCACATAAAAAGAAACGAATAAGTTTTTAATTTTATAATAGTTTTGACCTCCCATTCCAATCCTACGACTCTGATTACCATAACCACACCATGCAAACAAAACTTTCCCTCGGTTTCTCGGAAATCAAACAAAAAAAAAAAAAAAAAAAAAAAAACGAAATTTAAAATAAAATAAAATAAGTCTAATTACACAGTACCTGGATCACAGAGTCCATAAAATTCATCAACATCTGAATCAAAAAAAGCAACGGTCAGATTGGTATTTTTAGAGAGAGAGAGAGAGAGAGAGTAATTGTAGAGAGAGAAAGTAAAGTACCGTAAGTTAAAGCACGAACGACACCAGCTCGGCGGCCACTGTAATCTTTGAAGATCTCCTCTACGGTTCGAGGACTGGCAGCCATTTCCATGACCTATCAGAATTCGGGGATCTAAAAAGGTGCGTTTTGGATTTTTTTATTTTTTATTTCCTGAATTTTAAAGGTAGGAAAAGTATTTACTTGATGAATTGGAATTGCAGAGAAAGAGTACGGAGAGGGATCGAAGAGAGAGAGAGAGAGAGCTTTAGAAAAACAGAGAAGAGAGAAGCATGTAAAAACGTGGGGAGCGAAACACATAGAGGTGGGTTCTTGTGAGAGACTCTGTAAATTAACGCTATATTGGGTAATTACTATCTCCACTCTTTTTTTTTTTTTTATGGGATTGATGGGTTTATAGCCGTACGATTTGGGAGACTTGGAGTGTAGATAGTAAAAATAGGGGGTGTGTGATAGGATATTATGTGGTACTTTTTTTGCTTTTTTCACTTTTGGCTAATCTGTATTAGCATTGGTGACTCCTTAGTTTTGTGATTTCGACATTGAACCCACATGTATTTGTCTCTAATCTCTATGCTTTTCTTGGCATAGTCAACCAACTACGCGTATGTTCAATTTGATTTCAATGGGTTTAGTTTGGTAAAAAAATTCATAATCTTTCACAGGAGATTGATTTTAGTATTAGTAAAAGTGATAGAAGTGGTGTATGTACACTAATTATTATATTCTCAAGTCGTAAATCAGTACTTAGAGTCTTGAAATGAGATAAGTCTTGAGTTTGAACATTTAAAACAACAATATAAGATTGATTTAGTTTTAAACTATTGATCTCATAATCTAGTTGGCTTAACTCTCTTGTTAGACTACAATTTCTTTATCTTTGTCTAAGCTCCTCAGGAATTAATTTCTTGATAATAGAAGAACTATTATGATCTCACCTCAACATTTTCTATTTTAAAAAAGGGGGGGAGAGAGAGAGAGAGAGAGATTTTGCTAGAACCCTAAACCAACTGAGACGTATGTTATTGTTGTATCTAGTTAAGGACCAGTGTGTGGTAACAAGTTGTAATTTAAAGTAGCTATAGTTAATTAGTTTATATAATTAAATCTTGAGTTCGTTAATATAATTTTATGATATACATAAATAACTGGTTTTGTTATGGGATTTAGTTCCCTAGTTAACCTATTAACTAACTTCTTTTGTCAACTTATCTAGATGAGAAACGATATGTCAAATGATATATCCACAACATTTTCACAATATTTTTACAACAAATTCTAAGTGGCAATTTGTTACTGATTGTTATTGTTGGGACAAAAAAATAATTTTAGTGTTAAGTTTAAATTTAAACCAACAACAACTAACCACCTATGATTTATTATAAAAATGTTGTGAAAATATTATGGATGTAGAACCTTGTATCGATATAGCTTTCCACAACTTTGAAGTTTTACTTTTTTTTAGATACTCATTAAAATTTCACCTATATAAATATACTCACTTTTGAAAATAAATTATCCACAATAAGCTTATCCCAAATGGGCACTAAAACTCTATAGAAAAATAGAAGCTCAAAAATATTAATTAATATTCTAAAAGGGAAGATTTCCTTTTTTTTTTTTTTTTTTTTTTTGGTTGATAAAAGGAAGATGTTAATTTTGGTGCAAATAGAAGGCAATTACTTTACACCATAGTAAGTAAAAGGTACTATAGCATAAGTTAAACTTACGTACATATTTGTATTTGTACGAAACAAAAATATTTTAAAGAATATATATTTTTATAATTAAAGTATAAAATATGTATCCCCTCCTATTCTTATACCCAAAAAAAAAAATCCAATTTGGCTAAATTTCAATATTCTTGTCAACAATGTACAATTATTTTGCTGAGCGGTCAATAAACTAAAACTTTCATATAAATGTAATATTTGTTGAGGTGAAAGTCTAAATATAAAGAATCTCAAGAACGTGCCACAGGACCTCATGCTCTCCGACTAAGGTGTGTGTGTGTGTGTCTATCTATACATATATTGAATACACCAATTATAAAGTATGTATAAAGCAATTCACAATTCACTTCAAATGACCACTAAAGAATCAATTAACATCCTCTAGCTATTATACCCAGGAGACACCAACCATAGCTGGGTTTCTTTCCACATAAACCAAGCAGTGGCAGTTTTAAATTTCTACTGAAAACGGTTCTGACTCACTTCAGATATTAAGAACAGGGCACTTTTTAAGTCCTCCAAAAGTTAAAGATGCACCCTTCAAATGCCTGGAAATAACTGGATAAGAAAAGAACTAATTCTAAGGTTGAATTTTGTCCAGTCACCAAATTTGCATCATAGCAAAGCTTACATCTCACAAACTGGTAGGCATGTTATAGCAATTCAACCATTTTTGTTCTTCAGAATTAGGTGGTGCACAGCACAAGGGGGGGAAAAATCTAAGGGGAAGGGTGACCAATGGCAACTCAAGCCCATAGTAGGCGAGGGTACATAAATTTTGTTTCGTGAACATTTTACAACCATGAGTGGTCTGGCAAAACCTGTGCACTTAAAGAAGATTGGAAAAAGAAAAAAGACAAAAAAACACAAATAATATTAAAAGCCTAAATAACTGTTTTAATAGAATCCTCAGCTCACAAAGCATGAATTTTCTTTCTTTCCAGGAATGAGAACCAACAAAGAAAATAAAAGCAAGCTTACACAAGTTTGGAAGATGGTAGGGAGAGATACCACCAGCGTTTATGAAGAAGTTAATAGTCGCTTAATGCCAGTTTTCTGCTCTGATGTAAGCCTGGTGGGGAACTTGATATTGAATTTGATTCTCAAGTTTCCTCTTTTGGAAGGTTCTTTGGGGATTGGCATTCCTTCTCCCTTAACAACTTCTTCATAGGTGGGACTGATGATGGAGTTGATAGGAACTGTCAGATTCCGCCCATCAAGTGTGGTCAACTGTGCCGTGTAACCTGTCAAAGCTTCCACAAGAGATATCTTCTGGGTGACAATTAGATCATTGCCATCCCTCTTAAAGAGACTATGAGGCTTCTCATCAATAATAAAGATTAGGTCTGAGGGTATAACACCTCGCTGTTCATTTCCCTTCTCCGGAAAAGTGATCTTTGTCCCCTTCTTCCAACCTGGCTTGATCTCAATTGTAAGAATTTCCTCCACTGTAGTCGGTCTCCTGTACAACAAAATAACATATGCAAGACCAGTCAAGACAAACTATCAAAAGAAATTTCATATGCAGGTGATCTCTTGTCCAATTCTTTTAGATTTCTAGCGCGTGTATAATGCTGTTTCTTGCATACCCAGAAGATTTATAACATTGATGAAACAAACTTACAACAACAACACAGTTACAAAGGAATGATTTTGATTCCTAGAAAGTTAAAAACAAAAGAAAGAAAATTTCATTTTGTTGCACATATATATTTGATAACTTTAGTTCCTTAAGTAATTACAAAGTTTCATGCAAACTATTCTCTCACCCAGCAGACACAATAAGGTCACATAATCATGGATTGACAATATCCCAAACTCCTAACAGTACCACCAATAAAGTTAAGAACAAAAGGTTATCAAGTGTCAAAAGGTTCTAGTAGTTTTACAGCAATTATTGACCTCAAAGTGCCAAAATTCAGAAAATACAAGCTATGGGCCATGTAAGCTTCTTCATTCTGCAGTCATATCTTGAAAAATTATAGACAGCAAGGCATCTTGCTTTAATTATGGACTTTTCACTGGCTCAGAAATCTAAACAAGATCTCAACTACTGGATCTTTCAATATAGAAAACAAAACAGCAAATGCTACAAAAAACATGCATTTGTCAACACAATTTACCCAAACATCTACCATGTATCATCCTGCACACCATCAAAAACAGGAACTTTTGACAGGTAATGACATCGTATGTCCCGCTGGCTGCCAGAACATATTTCTAACTATATACATCTCTAAGATAGCTTCCGTTCCAGAACTGGATTAAAAATAAGATACAACTTAAAACTGTAACAAAATTGAACGTTCACTTATTGCATCAAAACAATCACAATTTAATGTGACATTACGATGTATTCATACATAAACACCCCTCTTCCACCAGACATTGTCAAAATATTGCTCTTACCAAAGCAAACTTATTAAATATCAGTTGCAAAATACCATATACACGCCAAACCTACAAGCGCTTAGATGCAGTCTGCTTCAATCACAAGTGGCAAGTTCCGGAGTTATACAGCACAGAAACCCTTCTTTTTAAACTTGAAATACATATTTTTAAAGCAAAAATAGATGAATAACACACTAACAAGCCTAAGCTCCGGAATCCTCAAAACACATTATATACACATAGCAGAAAATATCAGTTGGCACCCAAAACCTCACATTGGTAAAACTATAATAACTCAGCAAGCTTTACAGTCAAGTAGGTACAAATTACACACCAGCACAAAATCATTATTCAGATAAAATTATGGAATAGACAGAAAATCAACAACCAAGCCTTAGTTTCAAAATTTTGGAATCCGCTATAGATCCTCAAAAAACAAGTTAGAGTTAACCACATAAATTTTTTTTTCCACCACCAACAACAACAGTATTCTCTTCATTCAATTTTATCCGAAGTCATACTTGATATGAAGTATGCCAATCAATTCAATCTGAAGTCTTGAAATAACAAATTTTGGGGTCCAAAATTTTTTGGGTCAGTTCTGATCTGTGAGAGTCCGTCCGCTAATCTATTCTATACAAAGTCTTAATCGACAAAATAAACAAAACAAAAGGCATAATAAAACATGTAGATCTAGAATCTAAATTGAACTAAAAAATAGAAACCAATGATATCAAAAACAGTGTGATTGATTAAAAGGTGATCAAAAAATCAAGACTTACCCACTGGAATCAGTGACATCCCTAGAAATCTTCATCTTCTTTGTAGTTCCTTTATACAAATCCTCCAAACTACACGGCAATGTGCGTTCTATTGCGGCGCCTTTTCGCGGCGCGGCAACAGAGCCCTCACCGGCTCCACCTCTAAACGAAGCAAATATATCATCCCCAAACATACCCCTCGGAAACCCGGACCCGCCCGCACGCGAAGCTCCGTGACCGAAATCGCCCATGCCTCCGAAACCCGAGAACCCGAAAAACTCAGAGAAAATATCGTCCGGACTGCGAGTCGAAAACCGAAACGACGTCGGTCCTCCGGCCTCCGGCCCTCCGGAGAAGCCACCGGCACCCGGCGGCGGCACTTGCCCCTTCAACCCTTCCTCTCCGTACTGATCGTACACTGCTCGCTTTTGCGGATCACTCAAAACCTATCCAACAAAAAAATAAATAAATAAATAAATAAAAATTTGAGAGAGTGAGAAAAGAAAGTAAGGGTTTTTGGGATTTTACATCGTAGGCTTCGGAGATTTGTTTGAATTTGGCTTCGGCTTCTTTTTTGTTGTTAGGGTTTTTATCGGGGTGCCACTTCATAGCGAGCTTTCGATACGCTTTTTTGAGGTCATCGTCTTTGGCGTTTCGGTCTACTTGGAGAATCTTGTAGTAATCGACGCCCATGCCTTTTTTGGCTTTCTTTTCTTCTTCGGCTTCTTTCTTCTTCTTTTTTTTCTGGCTCTGATTTCTTTGTTGTTGCTGTTGTTCTTTTTTTATCTTTAACTCTTTTTTTTGTGGGTTTTCTAGAGAGATCGGCGTTTCTTTGGCTGAAACCTGGAGTTTCGGCCGGAGTTTCTTTGCGACTGGTATGAGTGGAGAGGTTCCGTGTGTTATCCAACTAGATCTGGAATGGGCTTGGACTGTGTTTTTAACCCTATTGTGTTTGGGTCTGGATTGTGATTCGGCCTCAAGAACTGGTATAAAGTTTATGGATCTATGTATTGGGCTATGATTAGCTTTTATTTTTGGCCCAATCAAAACAATTGATGCCCATTCACTCTCAAAATTCATTCTTATGATACGTTTATGCATGGATTTTACTTTTAGTTAGTTTCATCGAATGGTTGTGAATATGTTGTGGATATAGCATTTTTATTGTCAAAGAAGAGAAGTCAAACATCTACACTAACCCAAAAAAAGAAAAGAATCACAACATTTTCATAACACTTTTACAATAAATTTTAAATGGTAAGTTGTTATTAGTTATTATTGTTGGGTAAAAAAGTAATTTTAGTATTGAATTCAAATTAGAACAACTAACAACTACCACCTAAAAATATTTGTTGTGAAGTCCTTCGAAAAAAACAAAGGTTAAAGTTTTAAATCATATTATAATCTAATTTTTTTGGTAACCTTAATAATGAATTGGAAGAAAATAGTTGGGGATGGATCAAAATTAAGTGTTTAAAAGAAGAAAAAATTAAAATGAAACCAACATAGTTGGAAATGCGTACCAATCATAATCTCTCATCTCAATAATGGTGAAATTTGAAGTATACTTAGATATATTGTTACCCAGATAACAATGTCACCGACATAACATATTTTACAAATTTATCATAACAATTTATATTCTGAAATAAAATGTTTTGATAAATTTGTAAAATATTTCAAAATGTAAATTGTTATTATGCAACTGTAGGGACCAGATTTGAGTCCCTAGCCCAAAAGATGGATGAACTTGGGTCCAAAAAGCTCAAAACAATGAATTTGTAGAGAGTGGGTTGGAAAAACTAGGCCTTAATAAATCAGACAAATACTAAAGTAGATTCAGATGACAATAAAATGAAAATAGACAGGTTTATGCTAAAGAAAATCGTCATCGGTAAAGTCCAAGGAGATCTGTTCTTATATATTTCTTTCAGGTTTGATTACAAAATCAATTCTTACTGCTACAATGTTCTTCTCTTAGTTTCTCGATCCCTCTTTCGTGAATGGTCTCTTCTATTATATAGTTCTTTTTAGTCGATCTTGGCCCTCCACTTGTTGACCATCCAAACTTCTACTTTAATGCTTGTCCCATCGGACACCCTCTCAGACCCTCTATGTGTTGGGGTAAACAATGCAACATTGTTCAGGGCTCTTCTCCACATTAATGCAGCCAAAAAGTTAGCTGCAGAGCATTCAATGCCGTGGTAGCAGGTTTCTTCTTAGATATGTCTGGATTCCTCCCTATCCTACGTTCCTGTAATGCATACCTGTATCAATAGAACTTTCCTGGAGTGCTCCCCTGATGCCAAACCAACTCTTCTAACTTCGGCTTTGACTAGCCGAGGAGGTATTCATCCTCGGCCTACCCTCCCGGGCCTCTATGACCAGAACTGACTTCTTCAATTACTGACACGGACTCCCCTGACCACGTTTACTCCTCCGCAGACAATGTTACATCCTCGGATTGGGCCTCAGGCCCAATGTGTACATAGATAGTGAGCTCCTGGGCCCAATACCTCTACAACAATGTTCATCCTTATATCATTTTTATTATACATCAATCATAGTTTATGATCTCAAATGGCTTTGAATTTTACAGTGTACCCAGACTCATGGATTTTATTTTATTTGACTGAAACGCTTGGATTTTAGTTAGTATCCGTTTCGATACAACATCTGCATTTCACTTTTTTTTTTTTTTTTTTTTAGAAGAGAATTTTATGCTTTTCCAATGGGTCCCGTGCACTGTTCACGGGACCCACAAACCTTTTTTAAAAAAAGTAAAATTTTCATTAAAAATGGGTCTTACGGCACTATTCACACATTTAAAAATTATTTTGCTATAATGTTTTCAGTTTTTAGTAATAAGCGGTATCTAAACACACTCTTAGTGTCATTGAATTGTTGAATAAAGGACTTAAGTCAAACATCTATTTTAGTTAGTGTCTTCTCAAAAAAAAAAAATTTAGTGGATCTGCTTAGAGTAAGTTTTGGCTGCCACTTGTGAACGAGTAAAAAAGGAAATGGACTATCTTTGGACTGTTGCTTCGGTGATGCGTTTGGCTTCTTCTTCTTCTTTTTTTTTCTTTTTTTTTTTCTTCAAAATAAATGATTCTCTAAAATCATTGCCAAATGTAATTTTGCTGAGCTTGTTGATCTTTCCCAATATCATATGGGATATATGCATTAGAAGTATGGATTCTTGTGGATATTAAGTTTATCGTAATAGTTTGGATATTATATCCTTTGTTAGCATATATTTACATTGTAATTGTGTTACAAAGAAGAATAAGGAGGTTATTGTTTAATTAGTATAATGTCCATTGTAGGGTTAAGGGCCCAAATTGTATATTGGGCCTTGAGCCTTGGCCAAGAGTATAGTAATCCGAGAACAAATGAATGGTGTTGGATGGGTCAAGCTTAGAATCTAATGAGTGAGATACGAATGAGAGGGCGGTCCGAGAAGGAATAATTCATTGGATATACTAGGTACAACTCAAATATATGTCCCAATAGTCAGGGGGACCTTCTAGGAATCTCTAATGATAGAGACGTGCATCATAAACACACAAGAAAGATGGGAACTCAAAAATATCTAAAGGAAAGCTGCTACCACCGCATTGAATGCCCTGCAAATAACCTTCTGGACGCATTTATGTGGAGAAGACCATTGAACAGTGCTGTTTTGGCTACCACAACTCATAGAAAGCCAGAAAGGATGTTTGATAGAACAAACATTCAAGTAGTGGCTCAAATGATCGACAAGTGTAGGATCAAGATCGTCCAAAGGGAATTATATAATGTAAGAGGTCCTTCATGGATAGGGATCCAAAGATTAATGGAGAAAAACACTGTAGCAATCAAAGTTGTACTTGTAACCTGTTCAATTGATTTATATTGGAACTAACCTCCTTGGACTGGGCCGAGAGTGAATTTATCCAGATTAGTTCTTCTTGTTTTTGCTTGACCCACTTCTAAAGCCATACTAACCATTGTCTAACTCATCAGAGCCTAATTCTCTAATCCACTCTCTACAAATTTATTGTATTGGGCTCACTGGGCCAATATCCCTTAACTTTGGGCTTGGGTTGCAAAACATGTCCCTACACCCATATTTTATCTTTTCCATTTTACAGAGAAACTCAAAGGTCCAAGTTTCAAATCATATTCTATCTAATTATTTTGGTAACTTTAATAATGAGTTGGATGAAAATAATTGGTTATGGATCAAAATTAGTGTTGAAAAGGAAAAAAAATATTAAAAATTAAAATGAAACTAACATAGTTGAAAATGTACACTAATCACAATCTATCATCTCAATAGTTGTGAAGAATGTTGTGAAATTAAATGCACCTAGATTTATTGTTAGCCAAATAACAATGTTACTTACCAACCTAAAATTTCACAAAATTTTATTTTAAAATATAGATTATTATTGTACAACATTATCATTATCATTATCATATCACTGTTTTATTATACATCAAGGTTGCTTTGGCATGACTTAAAGAACTAGCTTATTTTACTATTTTGCTTATTTTTGCTATTATTCATAAGTTCCACTACACTTTTTGGTACTATTCATGAGTTTTACTGTACTATGTGCCCGTTTGGGTAGAGCTGAAACTTGCGTTTCAGCTCTACGTTTTCCTACCTTTTTTTTTTTTTTTTTTTTCCTCTGCACGTGAACAGTAAAAGCACTGTGCAGGGGACAAAAATTACTATTCACGCACTGTTTACGCACTGTTCACACACTATTCATGGGTCCCACGACACTTTTTACACATTTAAAAATTATTTTGCTACAGTGTTTTCAGTTTTCAGTTTTCAATTTTCAGTTTCAGCAACAATAAGCTCAATCCAAACGGACCCTATTTCAACTAATTTTTACATTTATCTACAATACTTTCAACAAAATTTTTTCAATTTTAACTAAATAAACTGTTCTCAAACGGACACCAATTTTTTTTAATGAGTGAAAGGGGGGCGGGGCGACCATGTGTGATTCACCTTTTTGGGCATGACCATAAGGGCACCATCCGCTAGGAAATGTTGAATTGAGTCATAATTACTGTGACTGGGGTGCTACAGACCTAACCCTAAAAGAGCTAGCAGTGAAGCACAACGCATGAGTGCTCCCACCTCTTATCCCTAGTATTCGTCAAGGTCCGAGCGGGGATCATTGTGCATGCTCGCGAAATCCTTATAGCTGGCCCACCCCTCTTGGGGCAAATGGACACCAATTATAGTTCATCACATCAATCACATCAATGACTATAGAATTTGCAATTTCCCATGCATTATAGTAACACAAAAAGCTAAAGGTAGTCCCATAAAAAAGGTAGTAGTTAATTGCAAATGTCATGAAATAAAAAAGGTAGTTAGCAAGTAGCACTCAGTCACAAATGGGCGTGGTCCAAATTTGAAGTCTACTTAGACTTATTGTTACCCAAATAACAATGTTGCCCACCTAACGTATTTCACAAAATCATCACAACATTTTATTTAGAGTAATGTTAGAAACACATCATTTATCATAACTTTACTATAATTTTGTACATTACTCATTATATATTTAACAATCACAACTTACTACATGATAAATTATGATAAAATTATAACAAATTATATATCCCCCGGCATTATTTTTTTATTTGAAAGTATAAATTTTTATTATAAAACATTAACATTATCATATAATCTTTACTATACATCTATCACAGTCTGTGTGACCTCAATAGCTATCAAATTTGCAGTGTGCCTAGACTCATCATCAGCAATAAATGCATATGTCATAGAGGCAATAAGAAAAAGAAGAAGATAAAAAGTAGTTTGCAAGTGTCAGTCACAAATAAGCGTGGTCCAAATGGGCTATTGCTGTTGTTACATTATAAGGCCCACTTGGGTTGGGTTGGCTTTAGCTTTCGCGTGATCATTATAATTCATTCCTCGCTTGTTGTGCCTAAGTAGTATGTACTTTTCTTGATTCATGTGATTTCCATTAAAAAGAGACACTCAATAATTAGTGGTGATTAAGAGTGTGTATCAAAGATCCAATAATTCACAGCCACGCAACCATTCGCTGCTAATCCACGCTTTTTCAAAATAAGAAGCACCAGATTATAAATCCTTCCCAAATCCAAACACAAACACAAACATCAACAACCAGATCATATATATATATATATATATTGTAATCTTCCAAAAAAATTTCAAAAAAATTCAAAAATAGAGAGAACCGCCACAGTCTCTTTCTCTTTCTCTCTCGGGTTTAGCTATGGCACAAGCAGAAGTGTACACGAGGAGTTGGAGTTGGAGTAGATTGCAAGTGTGGAGAGCAGTGGTGGATTGGTTAGAGTTTCTATTACAGTTAATCACACAGATCTTAAGAGGCACACCTTCTTTTGCTCACCTCCTTCTTTCGTACCTTAGACTTCCAATCTCCTCTCATTTTCTCGGTTCGAATTCAAATTCTTCTTCTTCTTCTTTCACTCCTTTGCCTCTCGTCGAACTCGAACTCGAAGTCTCTTCTCAGGAGGAAGAATCTTCTGTCAGCGTCGACGACACTCAAAACGACGCCGTCGACGATGATCACCGCATCGAAAAGCTCACGGTACGGTATTGTATTGTATATAAATTATGATAATAATTACAGTCCTTGCTTTATTTTTTGTGATTGGAGAATTTTACTCTTATGATCAAAACTAGCTTAATAATTACCTAAAAGTAAATTCACTTTAATTATATTAAATAGGTGATCAAAATAATTAAGATGAATTATAAATTTCATTTATAAATCTCTTGAAATTTAGGTAATACAATTTTTATTTAGAGTAATTGATCTAATTTTTATTATTATAGCATATGATTTGGTTATGGTTGTTAAAGCCAGAGCTTAGGACTAGTGGTAACAAATTTTGGAATAATATACACAATTTTGCATATTTAATGTACATAATTCTTCAAAAACTATATACACAATTTTGTACATTCAAAATATACAAAGTTCTGTATATTCAATATACACAATTTTTCAATTTTGTGGCGTTCTGCTTGTTTTTGTAGTATTGAGGTTCTTTTTTTTGGGTAAGATTATTGTGTTTAAGAAATAGAGTTTTGGCGTGTAGGTTGTTCTTGACATGGACGAGACGCTAGTATGTGCATACGAAAAATCTAGTTTGCCTGCCAGTATTCATGCTCAAGCAATGGAAGCTGGATTGAAGTGGTTTGAGATTCAATGTGTATCCTCGGACAAGGTCTTGATCTCTCTCCGAACATGTTATTTCGGTTTCTTTTTCATGTGTAACTGTAATATTGATATGATATGATATCTCTGGATGGAAGAGTTCTGAAGGAAAACAAAAGATCAATTATGTGACAGTGTTTGAACGTCCCGGTTTGCAAGAGTTCTTAGATCAGATTAGTAAATTTGCAGATCTTGTTCTTTTCACTGCCGGTCTTGAAGGTTCGATGTTGCTTCATTTCTTCCTTGTTGAATAATTTTTCTTCTGTTTTTGTTCTTTTCGTTAAATTGTCTTTGAGCACCTTGCAGGTTATGCAAGACCACTTGTTGACAAAATAGATGTGGAGAACCGATTTAGCCTTCGTCTATATCGGCCTTCGACAGTTAGCACGTAAGCATCTTTGCCTATTAGTACTTACTCTATGAATAGTAGTTGGATTCAAGACAAGAAAATGCTGCCATGCTTGGTTTGATATATTTTAGAGACTGCTCAGATTGAATAAGTAAACCATTCGACTCGTAGGTAGGCATGATGCAATGTAATAAATAGCAATGGTTGATGGTGAGATGCATTGAACCAAGCCTGTTTGTGTTTTTTTTATTTTTTTGAAATTTTTTGGGCAAGGCTCAGTTGTTGGCATGCAGTGCACTCTTGGTTATAGCTTGCTTGGTATTCAGTTTACTGTTGTAATTTTCACTAGTGCGTTTAAGCTTTCTTGTAGGCATATACCTTCTATTTTGTTGTGGTCTTCAAGTATTCTGAGAGCCATTTTCTGGTTGTATTGAATATTTATAGTGTTGTCTGGGTGTCGTCTTCTGATCATATTGAAACATAGATTTTAAGAGAACATAGTTTTCCTGTTATGTGCTTTTCTCCAGGACGCATAGAAGTTTTTGCACTGGACTCATTAAGACGACTATCAGGCTATGATTTATTGTTCAGCATGCATGAAACCAAGAAACATGCTTATAAAATGGATATAGTGCTCTAGTTAAATTTAAAATGCACAAAATAGTGACTGATAAGTGATAAGATAAATTTTCTGTTTCTGAGAAAAAGAATAATTGTGGTAAATAAAAAATCTGTAGTTGATTGGTCCAGGTGGTGCTAGGTCACTTTCAAACCATACTGATGATGAAACCGGTGACAAATATCAATTTTGCGTATTAGTATTTGCTTAATTGCTATGAGGCAGGATCGGGGCTTGGAATGACATAGGCATCTACATTATTTCTTGTTTTTACTATGCATGCTCTCTTTTGTGCTTATACTCCACCATAAGGGAATGACATATTGTTATTCATGTTACAAATGCTGAGCTAAGTTATGTCTTGATGCTGATGCAATTGCTTAGATGACTTCCTTCACAAAGAAATACTAAAAAGCTGTTCAATTAAAGAAGTGCCCTCTTGTTACTTCTTAGCAATGTTATTTATCAGTTATTTCCATCTAGAAGGTGCATCTTGATGCCTTTTTTTTTATTGTCAGTGGTCTTGAAACTTGTCTATTATATACGGGAGACCAGAAAGCCAAGCTGAAACGTATATCTCTAACATACAATGATACAATTCAAGCTTTTTTGCCCTATTGAAATTACAAAATCCCAGTTCGATGTTTCACATAAGTTGATATACAATGTACAATATTAATGGTGGAGACTAAAACTTTTGGAAATTAATTATGAGATTTTCACTGAAGTTATATCTGGCATTTGTGTACTGACAGGGAATATCGAGAACATGTGAAGGATCTGTCATGTTTATCCAAAGATCTATCTCGAATAGTTATTGTTGATAACAACCCATTTAGTTTCCTGAAGCAACCACTGAATGGAATACCGTGCATTCCATTCTCTGCTGGACAGCCATATGATGATCAGGTACTTAGATTTTGTCAAATTTAAAGGAAGAATCGAATGGTTACATTATACGCCCTGACTACATATCCTCTTCCAATTTTTGTTTCTTTCATGTGGCTTGTATAGCTTTTGGAAGTCCTGCTTCCACTTCTCCAACACCTCTCAATGCAAAAGGATGTGAGGCCTGTACTCTATGAGCAGTTTCACATGCCTGAATGGTTTCAAATGCAGGGGATTCCTGTTTGTGGATTGACAGAATGAGATTAATCAAGTCAGATAGGATAACTGTGGTATTTCTGGCACCAGCGGACATAGGTATTTTGTGGGAGCACTTTTCAACCTGATGTCATAAGGCCTTGTAAATTGTCATCATATTAGCTGCTGCCAACCAAAGAATTTAAAACTATTGGGATAACCTGCAATGACTAATTGGAGATATACCTGCAGAGCAGGTTTATCGTGATTAAGTAGAGTCCAATTCTTTATAGTTGTGTAATATCAGAGAGTATCACCTGAATTTGCAAGGTTTCAACTTTCAAGTATGATTATTTTTTAAAATTAGTTTACTTTGCTGCCTTTGCATATCTATATGGTCTTGGAAATGTAAATGGATTAAGCAGTGAGTTGTTGTCTTTTGAAATATGACACGTTTGGGTAATCTCCCAGACTGTCATACTCTTAGAGCTATTTTCATTGATGGAAGTATATGTCATAGCTATATAATGAAAACGCCCTCAGATGTCATTTTTCTCCTAGCCCTTGTAGAATATTCAAAGGGCAATGGAACTTGTTACGAACATTCTATTGGGATCACCTTTTACATATCAATCATTTTGGGTCCATTTGAAACTGTAGAGCAACAAAACAAGTTCACATCTTAAGAGTAATTATTCAGTATTTCAAGATTAATGTTGTGTTCTGTTTTCACTAAAATCAGAGAGCCCCAAATTTGGGCAAAAAGTTGGCCTTCTGACAGTTATTTTCAAATCCTTTAAAGCAGAAAAGTCCCGTCCTAAATCTTGGGCATTTCCAGTAAGAATACTTGGCAGGCATTTAATTTTGGTATGACAAATGTAAAGAGAGATGGTATAAAACAAATTGACAGCTTAATAAGATGACATACATTGACTAATACTTGCACCAGTGAGTTCATCCCCAAGACTACAGCTTTTCAGTACGGTAGGAGATCCATTTTAATATACATACAAGTAATAATCATATAAATGAATAATTACACAAATTTTTACATTGTACAGTCTAACATGTCTCCTCATGCCCTCTTTGTTGATGTTTTTGAAGAGGACATAGTAATTCCTTTGTCACTTGTATGTTGGTGCCAGGGTAACAATACAACATACGAATGCCTCATTTCCCCAATCCACTAAGCTAGAGTGAGATAGCATAGAAGCCCTGCCTTTGGGAGCCTGGTGATCCAATTGCTAAGCTAGGGATACCAAAGGGTAGAAATGTAGGGTCAAACTTTGTTAAAGTCAACTTTCTAATCAAGTCAGCTAGCACCAGATGATTCTTTAGATTTCTCTGTCAGCACCTCCTTATCCGAGTTGCCTGTATCTCCAGTCTGAGCCTGACTTGTTTGAGCCTGACTTGTTTGAACCTGACTTGAATTCTGAGAATCTGGGGCTACTCCAGTTTGTGCCAGATTTGAAGTCTGAGATTCAGGTGCAAGTCCCAGAACCACCAACACAGACCTGAAAAACACACATCCAAAGCAAAAGTCCTGTAATGAGTACTGCAGAAGAAGCTAATCTATGAAGAAGAAAGTTGACCTCTTTCCCCCACCTCTACCTTGCCCCAGTTGCAAACTAAAATTTTCACGTGCAAAAGAACACAGCTAAAAGAAAATGTAATTTTTTTATGAACCTTGGAAGTGAAGATCGGATGTTTGGTTGGCTAGCATGAGCAATCAGAGGTGCTTTCAGAGCTGCAGTTCTGGTCAATGCGCTTTCTAGCTGTGCTGGAGGTAACTGAAAGACACTTTACAGGATCAACAGAAGATAACAACAAATCTGGCTTCTAAAGCTCGCCACATAAACATTATAATTCTTTAGAAGTACTGAAGTAGCTTTAATACACTCCATATATATTTGAGTTTCTTCCTTTATTATTATTTTTTTATAAGTTACATTTGAGCTTCTTCCTTTAATGATTTAAGTTATTTTACTTAGTTAAAAGAAATCTCACAACATTATTAGGATGGGATTCAGCAGGTTTGGAGGCTATTAATTTGTTCCATGACATGATGTTGGGATCCCATCCTGTCATATGTAAAGGGCGGTTCTGGCTTTAAAACTATTTCCCTCTCCTGAACCACAGTACTTATGGAATGCGGAGAAGTTGACCTCAGAGGGAGTTTCCACTTTATTAACTTAAGCATGTTTTTCTTTTATCTTCGTTCTTGTGGCTCTTGTATATGATTCACCTTACTTAGAATTAATACTATCTTGAATGGTAGAAGTTGATAATATCTAGGTTGGGAAAGGATCCCCTCCAATTCCCTCCCATTTTTAGGCAGATGTGTGACGTGGCTTTCATTTGATTTTCAAATGCCACATGTCTTGCATCAAAATAAAAATTAAGAGGAATTGGAGGATTTAATGGGAGGGGATCTTATCTCAGTGTGGGTATACTGCAGATGTTTTTCTCAAGTATAATTCCCATGTAATGGCATTGTCCATCCATCCCCCATCCCCCATGCACCTTTAATGCTTTATCTCACTACAATGGATAAACACCATCTAACTTTGTATTTATTTATATTTTCAGTGTGGAAAGTAGTTTGGTATTCCAATCACTAAAACAAAGGACACAGCAATTCAGTAGAAAGAGGGACAGAATCATTATGTAATTAATAACTGTAACATGATTTATGAAAAGGAATGAGCAGAAAAGGAAAGTGATACAGTTCAAAGGGCCTATGATCTGGTATAGTAAGTTTCTGCAGCATGCACTTCCAACATGATAAAATGTTACCAGCAAATATTACCGAAAACAAAAGAAGAATCAGAACACCCGCACCTTAAGCAATACACCAAATGACTGAGGCTTTGTCAAGAGTGCACACTTCAAGAATCCTACCCACAACTTTGGATATTTCCAAATCTGCAATGCCTCATTAATCAGTGACAAAGTATGAATTACTAAATGACTAGCAATCAGTTTACCATGAAAATAGTTACCTCCTTGCTGACAAGACGAGATAGGATCTCCATTATAAATTCCACCTGCATCATTTTAAGTCATTAAGCAAATGACAGATAAGCCATGAACATGTTAACCAAAAGGTACAAAGTTATTTAAAAAGAAAAAATGGAATCCCTCTCCCTCACTTGTCCTTTTTCCCCTCAGATTTTTATTATTTTTTAATTGGTAAGTTACACATGCATCCACTGGATCATTAACCCACCACCTCACCCTCTACCTAGCACTTGCAAGGGAAGGTGGTGCCAATTGAGCTAGAGCTCATTAGCTTTTTTCTCCTCTCATATCAAACGGAAAGCAGCCAGTTCAATCAGCTAAACACAACTATTGAGTGGACTCAGAGAAATCTAAACTTTTAATCGTGCATTAATGCAGAAGAGAAACATGCTGCTTAATTTCTCACCAGCGCTGGGAAAGCACCTATAGCTTGTAATACTGTCCGCATGAACAATAAAGGGAGAGGAATCTGCTCAACCTGCAAAGGCAACCCTTGGTCATCTGTGAGTTAAGATACGTATAATTGGAATATAGGTGATAAAAAAGTAGAGTTCTTGATGATACAGACCAATTGATTCAAAACCTTCGCAAGTACTTGTTGGGTGAATATTTGCCTCTGCTCAAAACATGCATTGCATGCATCTGTGACCTGCTCATTAAATATTTATAATCAGTTATGGACTAGTGCTTTTTGGTAAGGTTTCAAATGGATAAAAAAACAAATAAGAAGGCATACCTTCTTCAAGGGGATTTCATCTTTGTCAGGATCAATCCCATGGATAGCAATCAAAACTTCAGCTGGAGTGAGCACTGGACCAGAATGAGATGAACCCTGTGTATGTTTTATTAAATTATCAATCAATGATTAAAAAAAATATAACCAGACAATATCAAATGGGGGAATGAAGGGGAAAATGTAGCAAAAGGAAAAGCTAAACCCTAAGAACCAACACCTAGAGGCTTGCCTGGAATCAGCACCAAGCAAATGAAACTTATGCATCAGCACCTAAGTGTGTTTGGTATCAGCACCAAACAAAGGAGAAACACATTCTCAACTCATAAAATTCTTATTCAATTTCTAATGTCCTTCAAGCTTACAAGTTACAAGAGAATTAGCTAAATAGGGTTTCAAAGATTACACACATATGGAAATATCCAATTACATTCCATGAAACCCTCAACATTAAAAAGCCAAATTCACTCATTAAAAAAAAAAAAAAAAAAAAAAAAAAAAAAAAAAAAAAAAAAACCAAATTCAAAAACAAAAACAGTTTCAAATTGAAAAATAAAATCTTAAATGAATTTAAAGCTCCTTGCATCAGTAGGGGTATGCATTTGAGAAGCCAACTATAAATCTGCCACCTTTTGTTACAAACTATGAAGCACGGGTGCGTTTCGGGACTCGGGTGCGGGTGCGGGTGCGGGTGCGGGACTCGGTAATTTTTGAAAAAGGTGGGTGCAGGTGCGGCAGGACTCGGCGATTAAAAAATTATTAAAAATATTTTTACAATACATGTTTAATATATTGCTAAGCATACTTTTTCACATTATATAAACAAATACCAAATTTAAGAGCAATAGTAGATAATAACTAAAATATGATGTTCATAAATTAAATATAACCTAAAGGCTGAAGCAGTGCAGTGTGCACACAGCACTCACTATGGACGGAGCACACAGAGAAGGCAGAAGGGAGATGAGGGACGGAGTGAGAGAGGAGTTTTGGACGAAGTGTGAGGGTCTGGGGGGTCTGGTTATTTAGGTTAAGACCTTAAGTCAAACGGTGTGTTTGCACCTTTTTTTTTTTTTTTTTTTGAATTTCGGCCTGACTCGGCCGTTACAGGCCAATACGGACCGAGTCGGCCCGATTTGGGCCGCGTCGGAGCCAATTTGGGCCGCGTCGGCGCTGATTTTGGCCGCGTCGGCCCGAGTCGGGATCCGCCACGCGGCGCGACGCGGCACGACGCGGGACGGACGTGCGGTCTGCGGCGTCCCTCCCGCGTCGGATGCGGGTGCACCGGCCTGGGAGCCGCGTCCGTGCATCCTTGGTTACAAATCACTCAACAGTTATGTCTGAAGTAAAAACAATGGTTACAAAGAAATTTGAACCAGGGCAAATAATTCTCTAAAGAAGATAAGCTTACCTCCCTCCCCCCCCCCCCCCCCCCCCCCCCCCCCCCCCCCCCCCCCGCCTCTCCCAAAATAAAAACAAGCGGGTGACATAGAAAATGTGTGTGTATATATATATATATATAATGCTTTGATTAGCTCTGATGAATGAGTATACAAACACCTGCTCTTCAACTCCAAATGCAAAAAGGATCATATGTGATCAACAATTGCTAGGTTGCATTTTCATAAGCTGATCAAATGGCAGGCCATAAAGGAAGTTTACCATCACAAAATGACATGGGCGGCAATTGTAAGGCCATGAAGTAATCTGCACATATTATCTATAAAAGTCTTGTAGAATATGGCAATTAGAAAGGCACAGCACTTCAAATACCCTACCAATGAGCTCTAGCTAAACACTTCCTCCTTAATAATGGGATAAGGGGGTGTGCACCCAACCCGACCCAACCCAACCCACCGGGTCGGTTTTTAGGGTTGGCGGGTTGGGTTGGGTTGGGTTGGGTTATGAATTTTTTTTTAACAATGGATTGGGATGGATTTGGGTCACAACAATCACAAATCCGCTTAACCCGACTCAACCCACTTATATATTTAAAATTTAAATTATATATATTTAAAAATATATTATATAATTAATAATTTTTTTATTTAATTTTTCCCCCTTATTTTGGCTTTTCCTACATAAAACCTAATTACCTCACAAACTCTAATAATCTTATTTCTCTCTCTACCGCATCCCACTCCCACTCCTCTCCTATTCGTTTATAACTGAGTTGGGATACTAGTTCACGTATATTTTGTTTATCAAGTCAATTGGATATATTTTGTTTATAACTGAGTTGGAATACTAATTCATGTATATTTTATTTATCAACTCAGGTGGCACATGGGATATATTTTTTCTGCTCAATTTAATAATAATAGTAACAAAAAAAATTGTCAAACCCACGGGTTCAACCTGACCCAACCCAATCCATGTGGATTGGACCCTTGTGATGGGTTGTGTTGGATTTTTCTTTTTTAACCCACCATTGGGTCAAAAAATCCCCTGACCCAACCTGACCCATGCACACCCTACTGTGCAAGGTTATGATTTCAAGACTCATGAAGGTGCATGTGTAACTACTAATAAAAAATACCTTGCCAATGAGCTCTAGCTCAAACAACACCTCCTCCACCTACGAGTAAGGAGGAGAATGAGCTTTTAGGCTCAAGACCCATGGGGTGCGCATGTAATAACTAATAAAAAAACCAGAGAACATGGCACAGAGTAGAATGATGCAAAATATATATATATATATATATATATGTATGTATATATACCTGTAGTAAGCGAGCAAGTGCTGCTTGGAACTTATCCAGTGGAAGATTCACAACATTGGGAAATATCAGCTTAACCTAACAAAAGACGCTTATTTATTTTTCAGGGAAAAAAAGTAGACCAACCAAAAATCTATAACCAATATAAGCATAAAAAATAAAAGTCGATAAGATATTTAGAAGAAACTTAATAGTAATCCAGAATATGCTAGGCATAAGCTAGATGAAAGATGAAAGATATGATTTATAGACAATAAAGTGAAAGAAAACCCATGCTAGCTTGAAAAAGAACATTATCAGCTATTTGCTAAATTCTAACAGCAGATGACACAATTATATCAAGACAATAGAAAAGGAAAGAACCTCATCCTTTGGTAGGAACGGTAATACTGGAATAAGAATCTCTATATCCTGCGATCAACCACAAGCGAACATATATTAGCTAATAGTTTCACCTCTGTTGCACAGTTAAGGAAACAATAGATATACCTTTAGTTTGGAATCATATAACTTCCTAATGGTAAAAAGTAGTTCTGAAGAGGGAATCGTCCCATCCGTCAGTGTATGCAAAACCTGATGCAGAAAATTAATTATTAAAAAAAAGGAGGTATTGTTACTTTTCATCTTTTGCATGGTGACAGTCAAGTAATATAGTTGATTAGCAAAACCTGCATTAGGAGGTTCTTGCTTCCACTTGGAGGATCTGAAATGATTTCAAGAAGATCCGACGACGAGCCCATAGTACGGACGAGTATTGGGATCTGGCGATGAACTGCCTGCATCATACAGCATAAGAAGCAAAAGCTTATAGCCGGAACAACAAGAATTGACAAACAAGTTTAATTAGGTTCCTAATCAAACCTGTTTAACTGTCTTTGATGTGCTTTTATAGATAATAAATATTTGGCGGAAAAGGGAGTGCTTCTGTCAATGAGATACAATTAAAATGTTAATATACTTAAAAAGGGTAAACACTAGGAATAAAGAAGGGTCTAAATTAAAATAAAGTAACACCTTGGTACATAAGGCAAAATACAGTGACATGCACCGCTGGACCTCGGAGACTGAAAGGGAGGACACACTCTGACATGTGCTCGATTGATGAGTATCAGAAGAAATATCTTTACTGTTCACACTCACTGAGGGATGTTCATCCACAGGTTTTTCTAGATGAGAATCCTGCAAAACAAATGTAATTAAATTATAGCTACGCAGTTATAAAAATGTATATTTGGATTGGCCTCATGTGGAACTCCATGTCAGCAAAGCAAAAAACCAATACCTTCTGCATTTCAGTGACTGATCCTTCAGTATCCATTCTTTCTGTTGCATCACCACTTATTACAGAGAGCAATGTTTCTTTTGCAAAATCTTCAATTTGTTTAGCAATGGATGATATTGGATAAAGCTTGTTTGCCACCTGTAAAATGAAATAGACCCAGAAAGATAAGACACAGTTAAAAAGACTGACTTGTTACTTCAATAAGAAGTTATATTTTAATTACCAGTCGTATTGCCTTCATACGCACTTCCTCCAAATGATGAACCGCGCTCTTTCAAAGGTAAAAAGTAATCAAAGTCAATTAAGAGTAAGGAAAAGAGAAAATTTCAGTTTATTTCCTTAATTAGTAATACGCTCCTACTAACCAAAAAATAATAAGAAGCAGAGACAGTGAATAAGGAATTTATAAACAGGATAAAATGAATGAAGCTAAAGAATTATTGCATCCAAAGATTGGAATTCAAAAGTTCACAGCTAATAACTTCATATCAGAAAATGCGGACCATGCCAAAAGAAGAAGATCAACTAGCTTATTTTGTCGCAATTTATTATTGTTAAATCTTCAAAATATTTATGGAGAATTTTACCAGATAGATTAATCAACAAACTCAATATTTCAACCACAAATCAGATAAAAGTCAAGCATAGGTCAATAAGGATGTTTGTTTATTTACTTAGTGTGCCTGGAGTTAGGGCTGACAAATATAAGAAGAAAACATGCAATTTTCAAAAACAAACAGAACAAAGGTAGAAATAACAAAGAGTAGACACTATGCTGTAGGGAAACAACACAAACAGATATCATGAAGTTCGTGGTTAAGAGAAGAATACCTGTAAGGCAACTTTCAAGCAGACATCTCGAATAGAAGGCCTCAGCATAATCAATCTCCACACAGCACTTAGACCTTGAGTTACTCGATCCCCACTCTGTAAATCCTCAGCTTTATCACAGTTTCCAGGAGAACACATGTCCTCTAACAATTTTAAAACTGACTTGGGCAGATCAGGAGCTTCATCAAGCAATCTACTTAATGATTTGTCTGAAGGTGGAAAAGAATCTCTAAGCGTTTCTGCCTGCACTATGAAGAAAATTGCTGAATGTCACACCTTAGAGAAGGACAAGTGAAGTTAATATCGCAACTGGACACACACCACAGTAAGAAGGAAGTTTTCATATTCAGAAGCTGCAGTTGTAGAAGAAAAGAAGTCGCGATCTTCTGCTTGCTCGCCATATAACCTGTAGAGGACACGCAAGGTCAACTCGTGTCCCTGAAGACATCCAGTAGTGACTGTCAGTTGGTATGTATTCGATTTTGGATTTTATCAAAAAGATAATAAGTGCTTTTCATTCATAGAAACATATTACATTAGACATAAGTTGGTTTGCAGAAACAGTGGTCCACCTTATACTTCTAGTCACACCTTGAAACCATCAAGTATTGAGAATGCTTTAGCCAACAAGTGTGCTGCTATGAGTACCCAAAATACCACAATGACCTTTTTTATTAACTAATAAATTCCAACACAAACCTAAAAGACAAGACATTGTGATGGCCACCAAGTAGTACAAAATGGAAAAGTTTAAATCCTGAAGCTCACATACACACACAGATGTGTCCAGACTCCAGATGTCAAATTTGTCTGCTTTTCAAACATAAAAATTATCTTAAAGTTCCCAGCAGCACATGTGCGTAAGAAGCTATAAACAAGTAGAAAACAACAACAACAACAACAACAAAGCCTTAGTCCCAAATTTTTTTAGGGATCGGCCATGGATCCTCAACATATTGTCGATTAGTTATGGGGCCACATGTATTTTTTTCCTCTATTATATTCTATCTGAAGTCATACTCTTTGTTAATTCCCTAATTGACAAGTCCTTTCTTATAAACAAGTAGTAAACAAAACTCGAAAAATTTGCATACCTCATGACCCATATAATCTTCCAAGATATGCTTTTGTAAAAGCTTCCATGGGTCTAACTCTGAGGGAAACTGCAAAAGAAATTCAAATACATAAACAAACTAATAAAGAAATGTTTGTATATAAAATGGAATGGTATGAGGCCATAAAACAATTTTGTATCAAAGAACTTTTTATATATACATATATTACATAATAAAACAGCCCCTTTCAATTACAAACAGTACAAATGATATTAACATATTTCAGAAACTAGAAATTTTACCTCAACCCCTAAATATGCAAGCAGTGAAAAGCGAACTTGTGAACCTCCAGCGACTGCAACTTGCCTATATGCCTCAACAATACGGATGAAAGCCATTTTTTGCAAATAATCCTTCTGTTCATCATCAAGGTAAACAACAGGCGCTGACATCTTGGGCAAGACAAAATTACAAGACAATCCAGCAGAAGTTGCTGTTGATGAGACCAGGCTGCTGACATCTGTAACAGCTGCTTTTGGGCTGAGCTCCTCAGACTTCTCTGTTGACATAGATGGAAGTAACTTCAGTGTTGACTGACCCAAACTTGTAACTTGATCTTGACTGGCTTCTTCTAAGTCAGTGGAGGCCATGGAGGATGTAACAAGCGTCTCTGACAATCCATCAGCATGAGCAGAAGAATCCAGGCCAGGTATCTCACTCTCTAGATCCCCCACATCATGAATATCAGATGAAATAGGAAAGCAGCCTTTCTCCATTCCAGATGAAACAAAAGAGGAAGCTGGTAAATCAGTGGGCAACAATGCATTTTCCGATCCATGGTCCAAGCCATCACATGCAAGAACACTATCAGCTTCAGCCACAACATCTTCTTTCTCATCACAAGGTTTCTGCCGTTTCATCAATATAAAAGTTTTAGCATGGCAAGAGTGAAAACCAAACAAAACTTAATAAAAAAACAGAGTAAAAAGAAATACAATGAAGCACATGAAATCATTAGTCTTTGACATTATTGGAGACAAAAAAGAAAGCATGTGAAGCTCTCAGAATCAAAATTATAAGAAAAAATCGTACCACTATATCATTGGACTCTGACCGGTGAGCATTTAACAGTGAAGCTATTGGTGGGAAAGTACTAGAAAGTGATAGAACATCTGCTATAAATGATGGAGGATATTTAGCTTTAGAATCACTACCAACTATGGTCATGTTTAGCAGCAACTCTTCACCTCCATCACCTTTGGAATGATTGGGAGGAAGGTGTCGCATATTAGCCATCACTACCTCTGCTAACAAGTCAGCAGAGATGCTTGAGATAAGAATCTCTAAAGAACCAACAGCTTTTTCACCTTGTGCAACCAAGGCGCCAAACATAGCTACAAGTTGCTGCACAGGTCCATTATCACCATCTCCTCTGGAAGTGGTTGGTCCAATTGAAGAAATGTCATCATGAGACATCATGTTATTCTTATCCGACTCTCTAGTCAATTCCTCTGAGGCACTAGGTGTTGGTCTGACACGCTTTCCAGGCACATTTTCATCTTCAGCCAGATCACTGCTGTCTGGTACTCCAGCTCTTTTGCTCCCCAAATTAACATCCACAACATCACATGATTTAATTGTGGGTTTCTCTTCCTATAAAATGTGTAAAACGTTATCAACAACATCAAGGGAAATGTGAATCTATCCATACGTACCTCTGAATAGAATGGGAAGGAAAGTAGAGAAGTACCTTAATAACTGGTGAATCTTCTTTCCCTTCCCCTAGACTTCCATTAATCTTGCACACTTCCGGAATAGTTTGGTCAGTCAACCCTCCAGCTTCCATATCCCTCAAGGCACCAATCAACCGATCCCGCCACTGCAGAAACCAAAAACTCCCTTAGTAATCAGTTCTGTGTAACAAAGCAAAAATTCTACATAGAAACTGCACATTTCAAACAGATGACAAACCCACAGTACGAGAGTTCAACAGATAACAATAATACTGCAATTACTTAGGGAGGAGTAATGTGTTGACGCTATGTTCAAGGCACTGTCCATTGGATGTATAAGTGAATTACTGACACACCACAGAAACTTCATCTAATAAAATACAAGCTAAAAGAAATAAAGTATCTTAAACAATTAGACTCTGCTGATCTATTCATCAATCTCCAAGATAAACCCATTATCAGTTGAGAGTCCTGCAGCAATTATTGAATAACTAAGGAAGAAAGACAGAAGATAAATTGAGTTGAGGAGCATGATCACAGCACCATATACCCCATGAAAACAAAAACGACAACAAGAATAACACTACCACACAACAAAAACCAAAACATAAACAGTAAACTTTGAAAACCAAGGGACATAAACAATTAACTAACTTAGTTGGGATTAGGGCTTAGTTAAGGAACATAAACAATTATAACCAGGACATAACAAGCCTATAGATAGTGGTAAAGGATTATATGAAAGATACGATATACCCAAAAGAAATTGTCTTACAAAGAAACAATTGGCAAATAAGGCATTAAGTAGCTGGAGATATGGCTTCATTGCATAAAATTATCAATTTGGGAGTGTAATCCCAAGAGGACTACAAAGGATAATAGTGATTAAATTTGTTTCAAAATCTTTGTTGACATTTATAACTATATCTTTATATATTAAAAAATAAGAAAATAGGTCTAAGATCAACAACCAATTTATTGATACACATTTAGTAGACATATATATGTGCATACATACGCGCACACACACATAGTGAGGGGCTGGATGGGCAGTGGGGTTATGCTTATATGTGTATTTATACATATAGGACGGCACGTAAAAAGTCACGTAAGTAATTATCAATAAATATCAAATATCAAATATCAAATATCAAAGATTTTAGCAATCAATCAAAAATGAAAAGAAAACAGAAAAAAATTAAAATTAAAATTATATTACAGGAAATCAATAAGTTCAAAAGTTTTATAAATGTGATGCATGCCATGGGCAACCTTAAGGCATAATCTAGTAACCTTATCAGCACCTCTCCTTGTCTCAAGGCAAAGCTCAGTGTATCAACATCAATTAATGTTCTTTTCAAAGTTATAATAAATCCGACAATAGGTAACCATATATTGGAAAACTTTGATAAATCTCATACTGCTCTATAAACAGGGAAAAAAGTTAAAAGCCCATTTGCTGCAAAACTTGCAAAATTAAAATCTAGTCCTACCACAAGCATGTTTTTTAAAACAAGGGAAATGGATAGTAAGGACAGTATCTTAAGAACATCATCAAGTATGAGTGCATTATAAAAAAGATTACCGGTGCAGCACCCGGGTGTGTACATTTCAAGCAGGTGAGGAAGGCATTTTTTAGGGCATGCTTTGCTGCGGAAACACGCATTCCATTGACTACAGAGCTCGAGGGATCCAAACCAAGTAAAACAGGCAGAATCCTTCCATAAAATGCAGGCCTTTGCTTTGCGATTGTTGAAAGGCTGGTAAGAAACATGTAGAAAATATAAAGAATGATAAAGCAAAAACTGCAGTAGCATAACCTAACTGATTGTATAAAAAGATACTAGCAATCAAGAGACAAAGTACAAACCATGAAATCTTGGATAAGAATATCCATATAAACCACACATTTCTAAATGAATATGACATAGGATAATCATGTTCTTCATCACTTATTTAGACCCAAGTCTACCTATAATGGTATATCCATGGTTCTCTGTCCAAATAGAGCCTGGTAACTAAGCTGGGATGCATGGGTGCAGCTCCAGGGGTGCCGCACCAGCGTCCGACATGCACGGACACACCGTGCGGCCGTCAACGCAGCTGCACCCGCATCTAAGGCAAATCCTTTTTTTTTTTAACGATTTTCAAATTTGGGCAGATTCAGGCCGATATGGGCTGAAACAGCCCCAAATTGGTCCAATTTGGGCTGAAATAAGTGTTTTTTTATTATTAAAAAAAAAAAAAAAAAAAAAAAAAAAAGGCAAAACGCACTGTTTGACTCTAGTGTTTTCTTTCCCTTTTCGTTCCCTTTCCACGTCTTATTTGTTTATTTTTTTTAAAAGTTCCCAAATAATTTGGTAATTGTATCAATTTAAATAATTACTTATCATTAAAAAATAATATTATTTTGCAAAATTTACCCCCTAAATATTGGCTATAAATATTAAATTGATCCCAAAGGTTCCATATCTACAATTGCTCTTAAATTGGTATATGTTTACCATTATATGAAAAAAATATGCTTAGCAATATATAGAAAATATAAATAAAAATATATTTAATAATTTTTTAATAAACATATCCAGCTGCACCCGCACACCACTTTTTCAAAAATTACTGAGTCGCCCCACCTCACCCATGCTTCCTAGTAACTAAGCAAGACAAGGAATAGGAAAAGCCCCCCCCCCCTCTCTCTCTCTCTCCTGGGGTGGAAAACATACACACCGTGTGTCTTCTACAAGAAATATAACCTTTATAGGGGGGATTATTGAATGTCTTGACGACTATTTTTCATTTATATAACTTTCAAATAAAAAATAAAAAAATTGATAGTTACAATTGGAGAGGGGGTATTTGAACCCTAAACGTTTCCATTGGAATATCAGGAGACAGCATTTGAGCTACAAGGCTCTTGGCTATTTTATTTGAACATTTCATTCAAAATAGTAATTTAAAATTAGGTACAAGTGAAAAAGGATATTTTCTGCCTTTGGATTTTTTTATTGTTTATACATTTCTTAGAAAATAAAATTGAAAACTCAAACACTCAATGCCATTTTTAAGTATCAACCCAGAGAGAGTGGGCACTTAGAAATCCAGTTGTCTCAATTAACAACAAACTTGATTTAGCAAACTCTTGCATAAAGGATGAAAAAGCATATGACCAAGAATAGCAAAGTACCTATTGATAAGCACTACGATCATTGAGTTGCTAAGAGATTTCACTGTTGGAAACCTGAGTTGATCAAGCAATAAACCCAAACGTTGACTGGCCTCAATTGACAAATCTCCAACATTAAGTATTGGATGACCACCACGAAGCCAAGAAATGTTGAATTTTGCAAACTTTCCTACAAAGTAGGTCAGCATGCTGTATGAGCAAATGCAAGTTGTTTGAGTTCTATTGTATTCACATATCTAAATGGCATTTCCTTGCCTTTCAAGCCTTCTGAGCCTGAAATGCAAAGCAAAATCTTATTACCGTCAAGAGGAGGGGGCTCTGAAGAGCCATTAGGATCAGGTGTGTAAAGAAGAATGACTGCCTCAACAAACTTCAATGCCAGCAACCTCGTCCCACCACTTCCTGTCTGGCAAACATTGCGTTACAATGAATCAAAACATGCACAATATCCAGTTTGATGTTATCATAAGATCATTGCTTACCTGAAAAGCTACTGAGTATATATTTTCCTTGAGTGTTAACACCCATGACCATGATGACTTCAGTGAACTGTCCAACTCACTTGAGTATAGGCCCTGAACATCAAAGACACAAGCACCTAAGTAGTAAAAGGTTGTTCCAGAAAAATGTAGCTGTAAAATACACCATATCCAACAATTCTTATGACCAATATTTTGCCCATAATCAAATCATAAGATGGTTCATCCATGTGCAACATTTATCCCTTTTTTATTATTGGTAAGCTATGCACGCACTCAGTGGATATTGAACCCATGACCTCACCCTTCATCTCATTAATATGAGAGGAGAAAGTGCTGATGGAGCAATAGCTTATTGGCAATCCCAAAATTTTTTTAGTACATTTTAAGAGGGAGAGGGGGGTTCGAATCCTAGACGTCTCCATTGGAAACACTAAGAGATATCATTTAAGTTGAAGACATACATGCATAGAAGTGATGGCAAAAACATCATTCCTGGGAATTTAACAAAGGAATGGCTCCACATAGATATATATTAATGGCCGAAAGGAGTCCACAAAGACAGCCATAAGTAGTTTAAGTAATTTAATATAGTCCCAAATATATATGTGTGTGTAGAGAGAGAGAGAGAAAGAGAGTTTTAATTTGTAGAAGCCCTTCTTCATCGGTTGTTGGTAGAAATCAGAAGGGTTAGCATCTTCAAATGTTTCATACTTGGGAGTCCAAGTTTAATTGGAATTGAAGTCCTTTCAAATTTCTCATTTCATAGCATAATCGAAAAAAGACCAAAAAGGTACAAAACAACATAAATTATAAGAAAAAACACATAAAAGGTTGGCACAAGGTATTAATAGTCCTAGAAAATGCCTAATGAATACCTTTTGTATTTCAAGTAAGTAATCAATCATAAGTCCGCCTATGTCTTTACTTAGTGTCATATATTTTGTTAATAGCCACTCCTAAGCCCGGAAAAGGGATGATGGTTGTAGTAGGTTGACGGCGAGCATAAAATTTAGTCAGTCACTCATGTTTAGAAGCAATCAATTATGAAAATGGCTAGTCATATAAATTGTAGCATTGTCATATCAAATATCTGAATTGCAACAACAGCATAAATGAATTCAAACATCTCAAATTACACGTCAAGAATAAAAACAAACCTGAATCGCAACTTTTTGAAGAATCGAACGAAACAATTCGATACCACAAGTGATGGCTTGTCGAGCAACAGCCGGCGTAGCATCACTCAAAACCGTAATCAACACCGGTACAATCTCCGGTAAGAATTCAAAATGCTTCAATCCAATTTCACCAATCATCCTACATTTTTTTTAACACAACAAAAACCACACACACAAAGCTTCAACACATTGTTCAATACCAGTAAAAACAACAATTACACAACACTCAAAACACAAATTAAATTAACGAAGCCTTATCCAATAGCAACAATAAGCATGAGTTATAGTATCGTAGAGAAAATATTCAAACAATGAGGCTAGGGTTTAGGAAAAGCGTACTCGGTGACGAACTTGCGAACCGGACCGAACCGGTCGGAGAGAAGAGAGAGGGACTCGGAGACCAAGGCAAGGTCGTGTTGTTGAATCAAATCGCGCTTCAATTGACGCAATGGCTCGAGCTTCGAAGGTATATCCGAGGCTGATTTTGCCGAGTTTATTAGACTCGCGAGGTTTTCTCTCGGGTTCATGGTCATCATCGTGTACTCAAAACTACGATTTCAGAGCAACAACAAAATCCCTAATTTTGAGAGTGTTTAGAAGGATATGAATGGTGTAGAGGGAGAAGCGAGATTTCGAAATGAGGTTTTCACAACGACGAGAGCACGAGAAGGTTGTTTTGTGCGTGAGAGAGTCACACTCTTCCCTCTACGGCTCACAGTACTGTGCTCTGTATGTGGGATTCGAATCCGAACTTTCTTTCGGTCTGGTCATTGCGTTTATGAAGCAGGGTTACTTTATTTGGAAATTAGTTCATATTTGGGAATTACTCGAACTAATGTTGTTGGGCTTCTTTAAGGCCCAAACTGGCAACCTAAAGTGATTAACATTTTGGCCCTTTTTTTTTTAGGGCAAAGAGAAACCGTTTAAATTCTACTTAACCGGGTAAATTATAATTTACATTTGGCTGAAATTGAATCATAATTTTTTTTTTTTAAATATTAAGTATTTTTAACACACATAGAGGAAGAAGAGAGAATATTTTTTAAAGAAACTTATAGTGGTGTATATCCAAAAGAGCCTAACTCTTGGATACACAGTACAGACTTTAAACCTATTTAGCTCACACTCATTTTTCAATGTGGGATTAACCCACTATTTTTTCTTTTGAGAATACTAAGCATTTATGTTAAAAACATAGTTAAATATGTAATTTTACTCTACTTTTATGTCTATCTCCTCCAAAAATACAAAAATATAAAAATACAAGATTAAATAAGATAAAAAAAAAATCCAACAGAACACTTGCATCATGAGATTTCAAATCACAGGTAAGCAACTTAAATTTCGGCAAATCTCAGTTGAGTAAAGTGTCAAATTTCAAACCATAGGTAGCTAACTTAAATTTCAACTAAACCACAAGTGGATAAGTTGTAATTTCCCCATTTTTTTATTATATATTAATTTTGAAAATCTAATTATTGGATTTCATGTAATTTATGTTCTTAACACGTATGTCAAATTTCATCCAAATTAGATGTTATTTAGTATTCGATCAATAAACTTATTTTTATGCATAATTTTATATTACAAAAAATTGAAATTTAAATATTTGATAGATGATATATCTATTGATATTTGATATTCTTGAAATTTTACAAGCATAGAAGATATAATAATAACATACAATCCAATAGTTAGATTTTCAAAATTTACAATCAATAAAAACATATCAGTGAAGTTTGAAGGATTTCTCTATAAACCTTTTCCATTTTTTAGGTCTAGAATCCCATGAATAGGATCAAACCTTATTTTTTTGTATTTGAAAAATATTTAGTATTTGACAATACATCCTACATCTCATATTCTATCCTTTCATACAACATATTAGAATAATATTAACTCACAACAAACAAACCCGTAACCACCAACAGCAAGATCGACCGCCTCCAACCATAACCATAATCATTGATATCCTCCAACAAATTTCAAATCCAAAAAACCCAAATCCTCCAACAAAACCCACAAAACCACTGCCAATCCAAAGGACATGACAACAAGTGAAGTGAGGGACTATGTGATGTTAAAGAGAGGGACGGTTTTGTTTGAGAAAGGAGAAAGAGAAGTTGAGAGGAGAGAGAAGACAAAGATGAAGATAAATTTAAAAAAAAAAAAAATCCTTAGTAGCATTTTTATTTTATCTGAATTGAGTAGCATTTCAAGCACTAGCAGTGGGTAAAGGTATTCAGTCTCAACTGCCTATATTTCCTATTTACGACAATGTTGTAAAAGTATGAAATTCTCATAAGTTATAACTTATAACATTCGAAGTCCTTGTAATTCCCAATCTCTCTCTCTCTCTCTCTCTTTATATATATATATTTTTTTTTCTTCTTCTTTTTAAGCCAAAACTAAGAGAAAATTTAATTAAATTTCAATTGTGGGCTAATTTTGTGTAATATGTCTACTTAAGTTTTTTAATTTTTGTGCCAAGTGAGTTAATGAGTGCAAAATACTAAAAGTCCAACAAACCAATCATATATCTACTCAACAAAAAACACCACATGCATGTTCTATCTTATTAAAAGTTAGAATAAAAATGATTATAAATAGTATTAAACTTAGGTAGGAGTTTTAACCTGCATCTGATTATGTTTATTTTTTCTAATAATTCGATTTATTAAGTACATTTTTATGATAAAAAATGTGTTTATTTTCAAATGAATCCATGCATATGCAACTATGCATGGGTTACAAGCTAGTTAAATCTAATACTCAATTCTTCATAATAATTTTAAAACATCACTAAAAGTTAAAATATTTATTTTAATAAATTAAGTATTAATTTTTACATCTTACATGAGTGTGATAATTGCATTTTACAATAGCCCCTCCAAATGCTTGTTTGGAAGTCTTAGTTGCTATATATACAAAGACATAGTTGAGAGAAAATCCAATTAGATTTTAAATTTAAGTCTAATTTAGTATCAAGTGTCTTATCTAAAATTTTTAATTTTTATGCCAAAATTAAATTAGATTTTCAATTGGAGTCTAGTATTACACCATATGTCCCATATATATATATATATATATATATATGTGGGGCCCAAATAATTTATGGGTTAGGTCCATTTACCCGTGGGGAGTCCAAAGGCCCAAGCCGAGGAGGGCTATGGTCCAAGCTCGATAATATAAAGTACAAGATAGTCTTGGGATACAGCCGAGGACAGTTCAGTCCTCGGCAGACCCAGAGTCCCACCGGAAAGAAGGGCAATAACGGTATAGGACTAAGCTTGAAAGAAAATCTAAAATATCCAGGAAAAGCTGCCCTTACTGCCATTCGATACTCTGCACCTGACAGAGCCGTATTCTTCGGCTTTTACAACCACCCACAACGACTTTGGGTATGGGCTGATGGGACAAGTATCAGTCTTGGAAAGGTTGACCCTACATGTGGACGAAGGACAGTGAACGCAGGCGAGTATAAAAGAAAAAGTAAGTAATCTAAAAAAGGGGCTGGGGGAAAAATGGCCAAAAACCAGAGCCTCCCAGCCCATCTCCAGGAGAAAGACTCCAGGGGTGAAGACAACTTAACCATGTATGAACACCACGAAAAACCCACCGCCTGGTGACCAAGGCCTAGCCTTTCAAACCCACGCTCTACAAATGATATTGTTTGGGCCTTTTTTACGTGCGAACCCAACACTGTTATGGTTCGTTACGAATCGTGTCCTTACAATTGGCGCCGTCTGTGGGAAAGGCTTGTATGTTGGCATAAGCAGTGGATCGAGAGAGTTCCTTTGCCATTTCTAACTGTTGATTATAGAATTTTAGTGTAAAGTTCCGCTAGGGGCTATGCTTCTTGACTAGGGGCTACGCTTGGTAGCGTTAATCGCATGGATAATTCTAGGGGCTTGGCCGAGGAGCTAACTCCCCTAAAGCCAAGGTCCCACGCAAAGAGAAAACTGAGTTGTGGACAGAACCAAGGTATTGTATGGTCCTTGGACTCAAATCTATGGGGAAACCAACTACTTGGATGAGAAAACTGAGTTTTGGACAGAACCAAGGTATTATATGGTCCTCGGACTCAAACCTGTGGGGAAACCAACTACTCGGATGAGAAAACTGAGTTTTGGACAGAACCAAGGTATTGTATGGTCCTCGGACTCAAACCTATGGGGAAACCAACTACTTGGATGGGAAAACTGAGTTTTGGACAGAACCAAGGTATTGTATTGTCCTCGGACTCAAACCTATGGGGAAACCAACTACTTGGATGAGAAAACCGAGTTTTGGACAGAACCAAGGTATTGTATGGTCCTCGGACTCAAACCTATGGGGAAACCAACTACTTGGATGAGAAAACTGAGTTTTGGACAGAACCAAGGTATTGTATGGTCCTCGGACTCAAACCTATGGGGAAACCAACTACTTGGATGAGAAAACTGAGTTTTGGACAGAACCAAGGTATTGTATGGTCCTCGGACTCAAACCTATGGGGAAACCAACTACTTGGATGAGAAAACTGAGTTTTGGACAGAACCAAGGTATTGTATGGTCCTCGGACTCAAACCTATGGGGAAACCAACTACTTGGATGAGAAAACTGAGTTTTGGACAGAACTAAGTACTTGTATGTCCTCGGACTCAAACCTATGGGAAACCAACACTGGATGAGAAAACTGACTTTTTGGACAGAACCAGGTATTTGTATGGTCCTCGGACTCCAAATCATAGGGAAACCAACTAGTTGGATGTAGAAAACTGAGTGGATAGAAACCAAGTGTATCTGTTGGTCCTCGGACTCAAACCTATGGGGAAACCAACCTACTTGGTGATTGAGAAAAACTTGAGAGTTGGACAGAACAAGATTGTCATTGGTCCTCGGAACTCAAACCTAATGGGGAAAACCAACTACTTGGTTTGCGAGAAAAACTGAGGTTTGGACAGAACCAAGGTATTGTATGGTCCTCGGACTCAAACCTATGGGGAAACCAACTACTTGGATGGGAAAACTGAGTTTTGGATAGAACCAAGGTATTGTATGGTCCTCGGACTCAAACCTATGGGGAAACCAACTACTTGGATGGGAAAACTGAGTTTTGGACAGAACCAAGGTATTGTATGGTCCTCGGACTCAAACCTATGGGGAAACCAACTACTTGGATGAGAAAACTGAGTTTTTGGACAGAACCAAGGTATTGTATGGTCCTCGGACTCAAACCTATGGGGAAACCAACTACTTGGATGGGAAAACTGAGTTTTGGACAGAACCAAGGTATTGTATGGTCATCGGACTCAAACCTATGGGGAAACCAACTACTTGGATGGGAAAACTGAGTTTTGGACAGAACCAAGGTATTGTATGGTCCTTGGACTCAAACCTATGGGGAAACCAACTACTTAGATGAGAAAAAGATTGAGTTTCGTAAGGTTGGCTACTTAATAAAAATTCTAAGTTACTTAATCCTCGGCTCAAATACTGTAAAAGGTTAATGCCAATAAGAGTGTTAAGAAGACGGTGAAAACGCCCCACTATTCAGCAACCTAGGGGGCTGTTCATTTTGCGGGTGATATGTCTTCGGATGGTTACTTCCTGCACCGCATCGAGTATTCAGATATTATCTCAGCTAGTTTTGGGGTAAGTATCGTTTTTCACAGGTCGGCATTGTTGTGCCAAACAACTCTATTAAAGTTATGGTGATATCTTTTTCTTAGCAAGTATTTTGACCCTAGGGGTCATTGATTCAAATGCTATATTATTGTGCCGAAAAGCACTCGCAAATTCATAATAGCGCCTTTCTCTTTGATAAGGGATTATGGCCCCAAGTATTGTACTCTAAGGTCGGCGGTATTGTGTCAGGCCGACTCAGTAAGCTCATCATAATGTCCTTTCTTTTCCTGCCTAATAGGAGTTTCAGCCCTAAGTATCACTTGTTCAATTCAGTATTATTAAGCCGGACTGTTTTTATAAATACAGAGCTAGATCTTTTTGTTAACTGGGACTTTGGTCCTAGACGTCGGTCACGGTTTAAAAATAAAAAGAATTCACAAGATTGTATGTCTATTCATTGCGTTATCATTTCGGAAGTATAGAGATAGAACATGTGATGTAAAGTGATAAGAATTTTTATTAATATAAAGATGTATTACAACGTACAAAGAGGGGCTTAAACAAGCCTATACAAAAGGTGGATTGCCAAAACAGTAAAAAAAAAACAGCAATACAGATAAATAAACAATCAGACATCTTTTTAAACTCGTCTCCGAAGTCCTTCCAAACTTTGCCTCAGTAGCGTCCATATTAAGAGAAGGACCTTCTTCAGAAGAAGATGGAGGAGATGAATGAAGAAGATAAAGGAGATGAATGAAAAGAAGGAGGAGAAGAAGAGGGAAGAGATGAAAAGAAAGAAAAAGGAGTAAAAGAGGGAGAAGGAAAAGCACCAGGATGGATCTAGTGATGGAAAGAAGAAGAAAGAGAGGCAAAAGGAGGCACCAGTGAACGAAGAGAGGAAGAAGCAGGGGCACTTAGTCCCTGCCTCAGTCTTGACTCCTAACACACTGGTGCCATGTTAGATATGCTCATGAGAGAGCGGGTGGTACTGATTATGGGTGTCCTCGGCTCAGTCACGCCGAAAGTTTGACGTGACGAGTCCCTGTTTCGGATTTTGGCTGAAAGAAAAGTGGGACAAATCTTGAGTCTCCGCCATCCTTGCCCTGACCGAGCCATTTTGAGCTTTATTAGAACATGGTGTTTTTGGGAGGGGTATGGTTCCTTCATTGCTTATTACTATGTTGAACGTATCACAATTTAAGGTATAACCAGAGGGTAAAAGTAAACTCTGGGAGGAGTCTAAGGATTTCAGATTTTGGGGGGGTTAAAGGGGTTCGTGTATGGGAGAAAAAACTCTCGCCTTTCCTTTTTATATGAGGGACGAAGCGGAAGGTACTTAATATGTTCAGATCTCCAAGGAAATCTGCAAACAAGAATATGCCTGTTCCGTTTCCCCACACCATCAATAACCATTAAATCTGAAAGGTCTCGTAAAGGGAAACTATTAAAGACACGTTTTGGATAGCCAAACGGCATGAGCGCGTCGTGAATAAATTAAGAGGAACATCTCGTAGACCGGTACATTTTCTGGGCAGGTGGAGAACCGCCAACATCAATGAAAGGCTGAATTAAATGAGCCATAATAAAGGCTCGGTATTACCAAAACCCCCCTTTCCAACCAAGAGGTCGGACAGCAGGGTTTTGAGGGGCTATTGTGGGGCCCAAATAATTTATGGGCCAGGCCCATTTACCCGTGGGGAGTCCAAAGGCCCAAGCCGAGGAGGGCTATGGCCCAAGCTCGATAATATAAAGCACAAGATAGTCTTGGGATATAGCCGAGGATAGTTCAGTCCTCGGCAGACCCAGAGTCCCACCGGAAAGAGGGGCAAAAACGGTATAGGACTAAGCTTGAAAGAAAATCTAAAATATCCAGGGAAAGCTGCCCTTACTGTCATTCAATACTCTGCACCTAACAGAGCCGTATTCTTCGGCTTTTACAACCACCCCCAACGACTTTGGGTATGGGCTGATGGGACAAGTATCAGTCTTGGAAAGGTTGACCCTACATGTGGACGAAGGACAGTGAACGCAGGCGAGTATAAAAGAAAAAGTAAGTAATCTAAAAAAGGGGTTGGGGGAAAAATGGCCAAAAACCAAAGCCTCCCAGCCCATCTCCAGGAGAAAGACTTCAGGGGTGAAGACAACTTAACCATGTATGAACTCCACGAAAAACCCACCGCCTGGTGACCAAGGCCTAACCTTTCAAACCCACGCTCTACAAATGATATTGTTTAGGCCTTTTTTATGTGCGAACCCAACACTGTTACGGTTCGTTACGAATCGTGTCCTTACAATATATATATATATATATATTTTTTTTTTTTTTGTTTTTTTGTGCCAAGTGAATTATTAGTGCAAAAGCTAAAGAGTAAAAACAAATGGAAAAAGAAAGGTTTGGTTCGACTTTGATAAGGTATTAACGTGATTATTGGCAATGGGCATTGGGGAAAATTAAAGAATAAAAAAATAACAGATATGATATTTATATTTATGTTGGACTTAGGCTTCTCATCTAGCAAATCTAAATTAACGTAAACTAAACTCCACCACAACAGAAAACTATTAACATTTGCTATCAATATATTTTTAATTCTTATATCACTATTATTATTATACAAATATAGTGGTTGGGTAAACTAAAATTGAGAATTTCTTGGATAACAATTTAAATGATTTTTTTTCCAATTTGTTTCAAATAAATTTATACTATTTATTTTAGACGTAAATATTTCATATTTTCAAATATATAAAAATTATATATATTATATATAAATTTGGTAAAATTTTAACACGCATACATATGTACGAACTTACAAACCAGTTTCCTATCAAATTCTCACATAATATTTGCACTTCTTGTAATTCCTAACTAAGCATGCATTTGGGAAGTAATGAAAAATTAAAATTATTTCACTATTCAGCTTATTTTTACTACTATTTATACGCTTCACTACACTTTTTTGTACTATTTCAATTAATTTTTACCTTTATTTACAATACTTTCAGTAATAAGTTTTTAATTTTAGCAAAATAAGCGGTATCTAAACAGACTATAAATATACTCAGTTTTTCATAATACTTTTAAAAATCACAAATAGAATCTAAAAGTTAGTTTATCACAAAATTGTGTTAATTGTTCGCAGAAAAAAGAAAAAGAAAAATTGAAGGTCTAAATCAAGCTAACTTGCTAACTTGGTATAAATAAAATAGATTGGATGTTCCGATATTGTTTACACCGCCCATACATAAAACTGAATAACTCGATCTTGTGAATTTAAAAAACAAACGGTTTGGATTTCGCCCACGTCAATTAGAAATCTACAAGGACTCGGACATGAAAGGCAGTCTATAAATTAGAAAGCAAATCCCTAGGGGCACGGTAGATACTCATACACGTTCGTCTGTTCTCTGCTCCTGCTTTTGCCGTTGCCATGTCTCGCTTGATGTCAAGAGAAAACCTTCCTTTGGTTCCACATCGGAAAAGAAGAAAAGAAAATCCGACCCAATCGTCAGAGCCATTGCATGAATTGATCAACAAACTCCCTGATGCTCTGCTGTTGGAGATTTTTTATCGACTCCCTCGTCGATCTGCTCATCGATTCAAATCCGTCTCAAAGCACTGGTCTTCTCTTATTTCCGATCCATACTTTGTTCGCGGCTTCATTCCCTTTACACTTGTGATACAGCATTTTTTTAGATCGACTAAAAAAATCCTGGTTCTTCCATCCAATAATTCTGGGGACTATGACTTCGGTGATGATTTTCTCAACTTTCTTCCCTGTATCAAACGACGAGTAAGGAAAGATTATCACTACATAATCACAGCATCGTTCAACGACTTATTGTTACTATACAGCGAAGTTAGGGAAGACTTCATTTTAAATT